>NW_026634141.1:54310-155755 GCF_024868665.1 Triplophysa rosa
AGGGAGTCGCCACTCTCCGCGAGGCGTCGACTGACGAGAGAGCGCATCGGCTGTCTGGTTCAGGACGCCTGGGATGTGTGTGGCTCGCAGGGAGCTGATCACCTGCTGACTCCAGAGGAGGAGGCGTCGGGCGAGTCATGTTAGCTGCTGTGAGTGAAAGAATACGCCACAGCAGCTGTGCTGTCCGACCGGACCAGCACGTGCTTCCCTGCACGAGAGGTAGTAGCCTCCTCAATGCAAGTAGCACAACCAACAACTTGAAATGCCAACGCAGGCGGGGGCCCATCCACCGCCCCGACACTGCTTGCCCGTTGCACACGGCACCCCAACCTTGCAGGGAGGCATCCCAAAGGGGACCCCTGTCCGCAAGTAGGTCATGGAGACCAGGGGGTTAGGGTGTGTCGGCAGAAAAGCGTGTGACCATACGCCTGCTGCCGGTGTGCCACGCTCTCCAAGGAACTTGACTCTGCAGCCAGTGTTGGAGCGGTCGTATGTGCATCGACCCGAGGGGGACCACCCCCGCCGAGGATGCCATGTATCCCAGGAGCCTCTTGTTACAGGGGGACCGCTGACTGTCTGATCTTCAGGCAGTTCAACACTGACCGGGCGCGCTAGTCAGTCGCGCTGCCTCTGGCCGCGAGGGTGCGGGCTTCCTTGTCGCAGGTCTCGCGCCCCTCCCCCAGGGGGTTGAGCGGGGCCGCTCGTGAGGACAGAGTCGAGTTCCATACCGAGAAAGAGGATGCTCTGCACCGGGGAGAGCTTGCTCTTTTCTCAGTTGACCTGTAGCCCTACCGATCTAGGTGCCGGAGCACCAGGTCCCTGTGTGTACACAACAGATCTCGAGAGTGTGCCAAATCTTGAGCCAGTCGTCGAGATAGTTAGTACCCGCACACTTCCTTCCCTACTGGGAAGGAGGGCGGCTTCCACGACCTTCGTAAAGACTTGTGGAGACAGGGACAGACCGAAGGGGAGGACCCTGTACTGATATGCCCGTCGCTCGAACGCGAACTGTCGGAACGTCCGATGTCGAGGGAGGATCGAGACATGAAGTACGTGTCCTTCAGGTCGACTGCCATGAACCGGTCCTGACACCTGACAGACGTCAGGATGCGCTTCTGCATGATCAACCTGAAAGGCAGCTATAGTGTAGGTGCCTGTTCAGAACACACAGACCCAAGATAGGGCGCAACCCCCCGCCTTTCTTGGGGACAATAAAGTACAGGCTGTAAAACCCGTTGAACATCTCGGCTGGTGAGACGGGCTCGATCACTCCCTTCACCAGAAGGGTGGCGACCTCGGCCCGAAGTACGGGAACATCCCAGCCTCTGACTGACTGAACTTGGCGGGCGTGAGGCGACTGGATCGCGTAGCCGAGACGGATCGTCTTCCCTAGCCAGTCTGACAGCCTGGGAAGCCAGACAGGCTCCCAGAATGAGACGAGGACTAAGGTACGATCTTTTTTATCGTCCCCCCGGGGGGTGGTTCGATGGCTAGCAGTACGGATTCCTTGCCGGGGGAGGTCCCCCGGGGAGGAGATCGGCTCTGCTGTTTTTCCTGCCTGGCGACTTCGCAGCTCAACGCACTGTCTGACTGAGAGTGCTGAGGGCTGGTGTTTATACTCGACATTGCGCTTCGCCATGACGCAACGTCGAGTTTGCCGTTCACCATCGTGCAGAGGGCTGTGGTAACCCAGAGAGAGAGGAAACTCTCCTTTCTTGAGAGTAAGTGGGCGCTAGCCCCCCGGAGGGGACCAGCAGATGGAGAGACGGGCAGGATCCGTCCCTATCCGACTTCCCAGCGATGTGGCTGGGGTCGGGCTCAATGGTAGCCTCGATCCCCCTGAGGTCTTCCTATGACAGCCGCTTCGCCGCGGCTGCTGATGGGGCGATGGTCTCCTCTTCGCTGTCTCCTCCAGGGGGGCCATCTGAGTGGGGGGCGCCAGAGCTGGAGGGCATCGAAGAGGACCAGGGCTGCTGGGAAGCAGACAGTACACGGGACTCGACTGCCGAGGCGGCCGAGTTGCGGCACGGAGAACTGCTTCTTACTGTCGAGAACCCTCCGGGGGAGGCCGCGTGCGGGTCTCGCGCCCCCCCCGATGGGCGGGGGGTGAGCGGGGCCGCTGCGGCTCGACAGTAACACCAACCAGCCCCCCCTTGCGAGACGTGTGCGTCGAGAAAGCGGACCATCTCAGCGTTACTCATCTGAGCAAGGATCGGCCAGAGGAGTTTCTCATGGACCACAAGTGTGGACATCGTCCGACCCAGGGCCCTCGTGGTCACCTTGGTCGCCCGTAGAGCGAGGTCGGTGGCGGCGCGGAGTTCCTGCATAAGCGCTGGGTCGGTCTTACCCTCGTGGAGCTCTCTCAACGCCCTGGCCTGGCAGGAGCCATAGCGTGGAGAGAGGAGGTAGCTTGGTCCGCCGCAATGTAAGCTCTCGACACCAGAGATGCCGAGACACCACATTGACAAGCTTTGGACGGGAGACACGCTTTGGATGGGAGTCTAGGTCGAGCCCCCCCAGGTGGCCGCCACCTACGGGCACGAGTGCACCGCGGCGGCATACTCCACCTGGGGGACACCGACGTATCCTCCAGCTGTCTCAACCTCGAAGGAAGAGAGGGTGACAGAACTTTGTTTGACGTGAAACGTGCCGGGAAGGGGCGTTCCAGGTCTTACAAAGTTCCTCATGCACTTCCGGTAAACACGGCACTGGGGGCAGGCGCGGCTTGGAACCGCGCTCAAACCCGAGGTGCCATGTAGCCAGCCTTGAGCGCCGGAAGAGGCAGTGCGGGCACTGCAACCCAACACTCACGGCGGCCCGGGAAAGCATGGCCGACATCTCGACGTTCGCTTTTTCCTGGGCTCGACCCCCCGAGGGAGGGAGCCCGAGGAATCGTCGGAGTCGGATGGCAGTACGTCACCCCCCGATGCTGCAGGAGACATCTCATCATCACGCATCGTGTCCGAATACGTGATTGAGGAATAAGACGGTGGAACGGTCAGACGAGCAAGACGAGGTGTGAACGGTCCGTGAGCCCGTGGCTGGCGGATTATTGCTCACAGTAATCCCCATATCACCCTCGCTGCTTGCCGTAGCGGACGGCAGGGCCGTAGTCCTGCGGCCACGGAACGGGGAGCAAACGAGGTGGTGGCTGAGTCCCGTGGGAACACAGCCACCTGTGACGCAACATCTGAATCGTCACCGCCCGCAGTGCGGGCAGGACGTTTCCACAACGTCTGCCCCAGCGTACTGGAAGCAGGCATTGTGTCCGTCCCCCTCCTCGATGAGTGTGTTGCACCCATGAGAACAACGGGACAAGCCACGCTGGAGAAATTTGCTCTTTTAGAAAAGGAAATTTGCTCGAACACCTCCGGAACTGCCGAGACGCCCAGGGGAGAGTCACTGCAGGAAGGGACCGTCCGCTGTCCACGTCGTAGATTCCAGCAGAAAGAATGATCACCAGATCGTAGAGAAGCTCACCAGATGCGTAGGCTCTGAAGAACAAAAGGTGAATGAATGAGCACGCCGCCTTCCCTCTTATACCCGGACATCCGGGGAGGAGCCCGGCATGCAAATTTCCTTCGCCAATTTTCATTGGCCTTTTCTAAATACTCAGAAAATGATAGGTTCTCAAGACAAACCCCATTCTGTCGGTTCGACACAACGTCGAGAGACCGACAGAAAGGGAATTACAGTTTGTTTTCAGAGAGAGAGAGAGAGAGAGAAACAAAAACTAACATGCGCACAAACACACACACACACACACACACACACACATTCTTTGTCACAATCCAATCTCTTAATAGAAAATGTAGACTTGCCATGTTCCAGACTGACAGCTATTCACTGAAGTTCATCTTTCAAACCAAACAGCATAGAAAATCTTCCTTTGGAATCCTGAAAGAAAAATCTGTTATTTAATATGTACACACACCTGGACACATGACTACTTCTAAACTGAATGTGACGCTTTCAGTCACATTTTGTGTTTAAAAACAATTAGGCCGGATGTCCTTAAGGACGAAGGTTTGGAACCCCAATCTATTTACACATTGTTCCTGTAGTTGCATGAAATTGCTCAACTTATTGTTAAATGTAACTGTTTTTAGGCAGTGACACAAAACTCAGCCAATGTTAACAGTTTGGGGGCTGGATGATTTTGCCATCAATTTCCCAACAAGAAGCATAACACAGCACAACTCAAGTGTAGAAACAACCTTTTAGCCTGCTAGCTAATTTTAGCCAAACTCAAACTATATGGCAGTTGACAATGTGCGCATAATTTCTTTCAGTTCCTTCGTATCCAACAAGTAAAACTCAACCACATTAATAAAACAATACAAAATGTACTTACCCAAAATTTACTTTCTATTATTAGCGCCCTTATTCCCGTAATTGCCCCGCACCTGACACTATTTTCCCCTTCAATTCCCTTTATCTTTCCCTAGTGTCTCTCGTTCTTTGTCTGACCGTTGCTCTTGTTAGCCTGCTCAGACTGACCCAGACGTTGCTGCGGCACGTCTGACAAAGTTTTTTGTCTCGCTTAGCCTTGCCATAGTTACTGTCTAGTCTTGTTCTGTTAACTTCTTACCTTTGCCTGTTACCTCGATTCCTCTCTCGTCCCTGGCAGCTCTCGTGGGCGTCCCATCCGTCATCCGCCATCTGCCGCCAGCTTTTCTCTGGAGGATCGGAGAGCTTCGCCCTCGCCGGAGTCTTCTTCCGGGCTTTCGGCACGGTACCTGGACTGAGTGAGGTACCCCAGCACGTAAGACTCCATCTCCTCGCTGGGATCCTATCCTCCGCCCTCGCTGCTGTGTTCTGCCACTTCAGGGATCTCCACCTTTTACCACCGCGAGCTGGAATGTCGCGGTCAGGTCTCTACTATGCATTTATTGACTGTGTTTTAATAAAGTTCTGTCCTTACTGCATCTGGGCCGTTTCTGTGTTTCTGTCATGACAGTAGGCCTATACAGAAAAAATCTCGAATAATGCAGGAGCTTTGTAATCACTTGACCACACAGGGCACTTTGCAAATATAATTTGTCATTAAACTAATTTAGATTAATACAAATGATCGTGTATTTAAAAAAAAGATTTCCTGCTTCCTGGGTGTTGCGTGATGTGTAAAGGACGTCAGTGGATGTCTATTCACAAAATTTTTAAAACTAATCGGGGAACTCAAATTAATTATTGCAGTATTAATCAAGGTGAAAGCACAATTGCCTTTGCATATTTCATAAGAGTTTTACAGAGGGTCATGTTGGACTAATGACCTCTCTGGTCCTCTCACAACCGATTCACAACAGGGTATTTATAGAATTACACGTAGCTAAAAGTCAAAGTTACAATTGTACATGCAACCCCAGAGTACTGTTGACATGTACACATGTATCTGAATGCATTTTTAAGAAATGTTCTGTGTCACATATTTTTACCGATTTATGCCGTCCTACCGCAACTATTTTCGGCCAGGGACACGACGTTGCCGTCGGACCAATGTTTGTTGGGTAATGGCTGTGTGTTGAGTTATTTTGAGGGGACAGCTAATTTACACTGTTATACAAGCTGTACACTCACTACTTTACATTGTAGCAAAGTGTCATTTCTTCAGTGTTGTCACATGAAAAGATATAATAAAATATTTACAAAAATGTGAGGGGTGTACTCACTTCTGTGAGATACTGTACAACTTGCAGAAAACAGGATGCACCGCTTTCTCACCATCTCCCGTTGCTCACACTCGTAAGTTATATTTGCGGAACACGGCCAGTATAAAAATGCGTGCATCATCCGCACTCGCGGCGCTTGCTTGTGCATACAGTGTTCAAGCACAAAAACGCGTAAACCAATGAACAAGTGACATTTTTAGTCATAGGAAACTGTTTTTAAGTGTAATGCACTGCAACAGCCAAGTGACCTTCCCCAAATGACAGTTTGGAACCACATACTGTGAGAGCTGGATTCAAATAGCGGAGAAGCTAATGGACGGACCACCCACTATATATGATAAATATTACCAAAGAGTTATTACAGAAAAAAATATTAAAGTAATGTTTTTGTCATCTCTGTCCCCACCACTTTTCAAAACAAAGTTACGCCACTGTATTGTGGACACTGTTATTTTGGTGTCATATAAATTTGCTAATTAGAATACAAGATAACATGATCGGTCAAAAACAACGATAACAACAACTATTTTTTGTTGTTGTTGTGGCAGGGCCAGTGAAAATGTTGGCAGAGCAGGTAAACATTTGAATCACTGCCTGGGCCAGTCTTAAAATCCTTAGCGTTGAGCCCTGCAGCTACAACAATACACTAGTTTATTAGCTAGCATAATACTATACATTGTATCTGAGTATGTGCAATCCCCTGGGACCCATGCTCACTGAGCCACAGGAAATCTGTTCTTGGTCTGTGTGCTCACATAAAAACTGCATCACACAATTTAAAATAGCTAACCTAACGTTAGCTAAACATACTGTACATAATAACAATGAATTGAATTGTTTTGTTGCACACGCATCTTGAAAATTAATAAAAACATAAATTGTATAATGTTTATCTGTATTGTTGTAAATATTCAAGTAAAATGCAACAAAATATTGATGGTAATACTTACTTTAATCTATAGCTACTTACAGAAAGTAAAAACAGGTTTAGTAGTTTTTACTCAAGTTCACACTTCAACTCACTTGGAAAATTTGTGGAAATGTGTGGTTATTTGTGTTAAAAAAAAAAACTTTTTTTGTTGCATAAAATGTAGTAAACATTTCTTACATACATGAATTAGACAATAGACAAATGGTATGTGAACTCTATTACCGCTTTTCCACCGGGGCTGGGGCTGGAGCCGGTTCCCTTTCTGTCGGTCTCTCGACGTTGTGTCGAACCGACAGAATGGGGTTTGTCTTGAGAACCTATCATCTTCTGAGTATTTAGAAAAGGCCAATGAAAATTGGCGAATGAAATTTGCATGCCAGGCTCCTTCCCGGATGTCCGGGTATAAGAGGGAAGCCGGCGTGCTCATTCATTCACCTTTTGTTCTTCAGAGCCTACGCATCTGGTGAGCTTCTCTACGATCTGGATGATCTTTCATTCTGCTGGAATCTACGACGTGGACAGCGGACGGTCCCTTCCTGCAGTGACTCTCCCCTGGGCGTCTCGGCAGTTCCGGAGGTGTTCGAGCAAATTTCCTCTTCTAAAAGAGCAAATTTCTCCAGACGATTCAGACGTTGCGTCACAGGTGGCTGTGTTCCCACGGGACTCAGCCACCACCTCGTTTGCTCCCCGTTCCGTGGCGGCAGGACTATGGCCCTGCCGTCCGCTATAGCAAGCAGCGAGGGTGAGATGAGGATTACTGTGAGCGATAATCCGCCAGCCACGGCTCACGGACCGTTCACACCTCGTCCGCCGTCTTATTCCTCAATCACGTATTCGGACACGATGCGTGATGATGAGAGGTCTTAGCAGGATCGGGGGGTGACGTACTGCCATCCGACTCTGACGATTCTTCGGGCTCCCTCCCTCGGGGAGTCGAACCCAGGAAAAAGCGGATGTCGAGATGTCGGCCATGCTTTCCCGGGCCGCCGTGAGTGTTGGGTTACAGTGCCCGCACTGCCTCTCCCGGCGTTCGCGGCTGGCTACATGGCGCCTCGGGTTTGAGCGCGGCTCCAAGCCGCGCCCGCCCCCAGTGCCGTGTTTACCGGAAGTGCATGAGGAACTTTGCAAGACCTGGAACGCCCCTTCTGGCACGTTTCACGTCAAACAAAGTTCTGTCACCCTCTCTTCCCTCGAGGTTGAGACAGCTGGAGGATGCGTCGGTGTCCCCAGGTGGAGTGGACGCCGCGGTGCACTCGTGCCCGTAGGTGGCGGCCACCTGGGGGGGCTCGACCTAGACTCCCGTCCAAAGCATGTGGTGTCTCGGCATCTCTGGTGTCGAGAGCTTACATTGCGGCGGACCAAGCTGCCTCCTCTCTCCACGCTATGGCTCCTGCCAGGCCAGGGCGTTGAGAGAGCTCTACGAGGGTAAGACCGACCCAGCGCTTATGCAGGAACTCCGCGCCGTCACCGACCTCGCTCTACGGGCGACCAAGGTGACCACGGGGTCCCTGGGTCGGACGATGTCCACACTTGTGTTCCATGAGGAACTCCTCTGGCCGATACTTGCGCAGATGAGTAACGCTGAGAAGGTCCGCTTTCTCGACGTACCCGTCTCGCAAGGGGGGGCTGGTTGGTGTTACTGTGGAGGGTTCTCGACAGTAAAAAGCAGTCCTCCGTGCCGCAACTCGGCCGCCTCGGCCATCGAGTCCCGTGCACTGTCTGCTTCCCAGCAGCCCTTGTCCTCTTCAACGCCCTCCAGTGGTAGGTCGGATAGGGACGGTTCCTGCCCCGTCCCTCCATCTGCTGGCCCCCTCTGGGGGGCTGGCGCCCACTTACTCTCAAAAAGGAGAGTTTCCTCTCTCTCTGGGTTACCTCAGCCGCTCTCACCCTCTGGACGACGGTGAACGGCAAACTCGACGTTGCGTCATGGCAAAGCGCAATGTCGAGTATAAACACCAGCCCTCAGCACTCTTAGTCAGACAGTGCGTTGAGCTGCGCCTCCCCTGGCAAGGAATCCGTACTGCTAGCCATCGAACCACCCTCCGCGGGGGCGATGAAGCAGATCAACCTCTAGTCCCCTGTCACAGTTCTGGGAGCCCCCAGACTGTCAGGCGGGCTGAGGAAGACGATCCGTCTCGGCTACGCGATTCAGTTGCTACACGTCAGCCCAAGTTCCGGGACGTCCTTTTACCTCAGGCAGAGGCAGGGATGCCCCCGTACTTCGGGCGGAGGTCGCCTCCCTTCTGGTGAAGGGAGCGATCGAGCCCGTCCCACCGGCCGAGGTGTTCAGCGGGTTTTACAGCCCGTACTTCTTTGTCCCTAAGAAAGGCGGAGGGTTGCGCCCTATCTTGGGTCTGTGTGTTCTGAACAGGCACCTACACTAGCTGCCTTTCAGGATGGTCACGCAGAAGCGCATCCTGGCGTCCGTCAGGCGTCAGGACTGGTTCATGGCAATCGACCTGAAGGACGCGTACTTTCATGTCTCGATCCTCCCTCGACATCGGCCGTTCCGACGGTTCGCGTTCGAGGGACGGGCATATCAGTACAGGGTCCTCCCCTTCGGTCTGTCCCTGTCTCCACGAGTCTTTACGAAGGTCGTGGAAGCCGCCCTCCTTCCCCGTTGGGAAGGAGGTGTACGGGTACTAACTATCTCGACGACTGGCTCAAGTTTGGGCACACTCTCGAGATCTGTGATGTACACACAGGGACCTGGTGCTCCGGCAACTAGATCGGTGGGGCCACAGGTCAACTGAGATAAGAGCAAGCTCTCCCCGGGCAGAGCATCCTCTTTCTCGGTATGGAACTCAACTCTGTCCTCACGAGCGGCCCCGCTCACCCCCAGGGGGGGGCGCGAGGACTAGCGCGCCCGGTCAATGTTGAACTGCCTGAGATCAGACAGTCAGCAGTCCCCCTGTAACAAGAGGCTCCTGGGATTCATGGCATCCTCGGCGGGGGTGGCCCCCCCTCGGGTCGATGCATATACGACCGCTCCAACACTGGCGGCAGAGTCAAGTTCCTTGGAGAGCGTGGCACACCGGCAGCAGGCGTTGGTCACACGCTTTTCTGCCGACACACCCTAAGGGGTGCCGTGTGCAACGGGTAAGCAGTGTCGGGGGCTAACATGAATCGCCCGACGCCTCCTCCTCTGGAGTCAGCAGGTGATCAGCTCCCTGCGAGCCACACACATCCCAGGCGTCCTGAACCAGACAGCCGATGTGCTCTCTCGTCAGTTGACACCTTGCGGAGAGTGGCGACTCCCTCCCCGCGCAGCCGGCTCATTTGGGGGCAGTTTGGCCAGGCACAGGTGGTCCTGTTGCCTCCCCGAACTCCTCCCATGGTCCGCTTGGGTACTCCCTGTCCGAGGACCCTCGGCACGGATGCCCTTGCGCACAGCTGGCCGCGGGACAAGCGGAAGTACGCTTCCACCCAGTGAGCCTCATTGCACAGGGCCTGTGCAAGCAAGGCCAGGGAAGAGGAGCATCAAGTGGTACTAGTTACGCCCCTTCGGCCTAACCAGGACTTGATACTCGGAGCTGAGGCTCTGACAACAACTCCCCCCTGGCCGCTCCCCCTGGCGAACAGCTTCCCCAGGGGAAGGGGCACGTTACGGCATCCCAGGCAAAACCTGGTCTCCATGTCTGTACGGGACGAGGAGATCCTGAGTGACCCACCCCCAGTCCGGTTGGGACGTCACTCAGGCTAGGGCTTCGGCCACTGGGCGGCTATACGCCCATAGGTGGCGCCTCTTCTCGTCCTGGTGCTCTTCTCACCGAGAAGACCCGCGGAGTTGCTCGGTCGGGTACGAGCTGTCCCGTCCTCAAGAGAGCGGGGGAGTAACCTCTCCCCCTCCACACTGGTAATGTATGTAGCCGCTACGGCCGCTCATCATGACCCAAGTGCTGGGTAGCCTCTGGGACAGCACGGCCTGGTCATTAGGTTCCTAAGGGGCGCGAGAGGGTGACCACCTTTCCGCGCTCCGTACCCTCTTGCAACCTAGGTGGCGGGCCCCAAGAGGCCCCACCCCCTTCGAGCCTCTCGGGATTGCTGCTCTTTCTCAGTCTTGATAAAGACGGTTTTCCGCATGGCGCTCACCTCCAAGAGGGTAGGGGATCTGCAAGCACCCTCCGTGTCCACAGATTGCCTAGAACTCGGGGCCGGGATTCTCACGTTATCTTGAGACCCCGCCCCGGCTACGTGCCCAAGGTTCCCACCACTCTCTTGAGAGACCAGGTGGTGAACCTGCAGGCGCTCCCCACCGGGGAGGAAGACCCAACCTATCAAAGCTGTGTCCAGTACGCGCACGGCGCCTCTACTTGGACCACACGCAGAGCCCAGAAGTTCTGAGCAGCTCTTTGTCTGTTTCGGAGGTCAGCAGGAGGGCTGTCTCCAAACAGGGGCTGGCGCACTGGATCGTGGATGCCCTCGTTAGGGCATACCAATCTCTTTTCCTGCCCGTTGGGGGTGAGGCTCACCCCTCGAGGCTGGCTCAGGGCGCCTCCCTGGCAGACATCTGCGGAGGCATACGCCTGCGGAAGCCCTTCCCCCTCTGGGGGGTGCAGTGGCGATCCCGCCTCACTTCTTTCCCCTCGGGTAAAGAACATGCATTCCATCCATCACTAAGCACCCTTCCAGCGGACAGGCTGGGCAGAGCAGCCCTGCCCCTTTAGGCCGGGGAACAGTTGAGTTATCTCCCACATAGCTCTAACCGGACCTAGTGCTCCAGACGTGGTAACCCCCCCTCCGTGGGCTGTTCCGTCTGATGTATCCTCATGAATGGTTCCCACCTTGGCAAACCATGACCTCCCCAGGTGGACTCCCACCTTGCGGTTAACTCCTGCAGTCCGCACATTCCTCCCATGAGTTCTCCCCTGATGGTGAGACCATGTGGTGTCTCCACTAATTCCTCCCTACGGTAGGTAGTGGCCTCTGCAGCGTTTTCCCCCCCAGGGGGGAATAATGCTTACCCAGTGGCCCGTACGGTGCCGGGCGGCTTCTCGCCATTTAGAGAAACAGGCCTCCGCCCGTGACGGCCGGCGTTAGGGGGCTTCCCAACTTTTTGTGGAAAGCTCTGGGTCCCCCTTCCTCTCCACTGGAAGGTCATAATTTCGCGCTAGCGTGTTCGTCTGACTCGCCCAGGCCAGTCAACGTCGCTCCGCAGAGATTGTGAAGCGGCTCAGTGCTGTGGCGTTTTCCATAGGAACCCCATTCTGTCGGTTCGACACAACGTCGAGAGACCGACAGAAAGGGAACGTCTTGGTTACGGATGTAACCTCGGTTCCCTGATGGAGGGAACGAGACGTTGTGTCCCTCATGCCACAACACTGGCCGCCCACCCGCAGCGGTCGGGGGAGGATGCTTTAGGCTCCTCAGACCAAAGGTGAATGAATGAGCACGCCGGCTTCCCTCTTATACCCGGACATCCGGGGAGGAGCACCGGCATGCAAATTTCATTCGCCAATTTTCATTGGCCTTTTCTAAATACTCAGAAGATGATAGGTTCTCAAGACAAACCCCATTCTGTCGGTTCGACACAACGTCTCGTTCCCTCCATCAGGGAACCGAGGTTACATCCGTAACCAAGACGTTTTCATGCCAACGACATGTCACCTATCAAACTGTGCACCACGTTTCTACTGCAGAAATTAATGTCAAATTCATATTTCAGTATCATTTATTTTATTTCCATGTAAATTTATATTTAAACTGAGTAATATGAAATAGAATGATATAAAACACAACAGAGCTTCCTGTCATTTCCTTTTTAAAGTAGTCATATGTGATTTAGGCAACATAGCCTACTCTGATTATTCTAACTGTTTTTTAATCAAATGTAATATGATATAAAACACAATCCCTTATTAGAACGTATAAAATGTTTGTTCAATACGTAATTTAAAAGCAAATAATTTAGTCAAAAGCACAAGGAAGCGCTTCAATACAAAGTTAAATCAAAAATATAAAGTTATGAAACTTAACTTTGCCCTCAGTCAAAACGATTTGACCAGGTACAAATAACAGATTTATAAGGTCGAAACTGACCTTTAGACATATGCCCAAAATGAATTATATATCATGTTTAACCGCTACAGATATCAGACATCATAGCCAGCGGTGAGTTTCAGAAGGACTTGACGAGATGAGGCTGCGTTCAGCGGGATACATGAGCGCCGAGCACTCGGTGGTTGCGGGAGCTCACATCTCTGAAAACATCGAAGCTAATTTTTAAACAGACACCATCTTTATTAACCGACCACAGTTTTGGACTTTAAACACATACATTCTCGCCTAAATAATGATTTAAAATACATTTAGTAACAAAATAACAATAATATTACGAACATTGTAAAACGTTCTTGCTCTATTGCCTTTGCTGCGCAATGGCGCCTTTCAAACTGCAGTAACCAGAGAAAGCTCCGCCTACTGACGACGTAGGTTTCCGAATTCGAGACCAGCAAGGTTTTGGGGCCAGTTCGGAACCAGGATCTTGGCACCGGCCCAGGAATTTTTGGAGTGGAAAAGCGCGGCCGGTTTCCATTTGGGCTCTGGCACCGGCACCAGCCCCGGTGGAAAAGCGGTATCAGTGTGCTTTGGAAGTTCCTTTTCAGACTTATACCATATAATGAATATGATGCTTTCCTAAAGTTTGATTATTTTTGGCAAACTATTTGAAATACTGAAATGTAAAAAATAAAAGTGTTCATTTACAAAAGAACCAACATATTTTAGCTTAATAAAGTAAGACGTGTTCATAAAGGGGGTAATTTTGCAATAAAATTAATTTAACCTTGAAGGTTTTGGAGTTTGACAGTATTAATCACCATTCACTTTCTTTGTATGTAATCATTGGCCTAAAATATTATTTGTACTTTACCAAAGAAAAAAAATGTTAGTGGTAAAAATGACATGAATAAATGATTTAAGCAATTTTTTAGTCAGTCTGTATAATATTTAACAAGATTATACAGTATATGTACATTTATAGTAACATTCAAGCTGTAAAAAACTGTAAGAGGAGGTCCCCATCATTTTTTATATGACTCTTCGCATTTGATGATATTTCATTTAAATGACCATCATGGTAATGTTAATGTACATGAAAGTGTCTGATGTTACATTTTATGTTGTTTAATTATTAATGCATACCATTATTCAGTGTCAACGTTGATGTTTTGTATATTTAAGTATTAGCAACATGAAAAGCCTATGAAAAGGTCACTTAAGATGAGCTTGGATTCATCATGTGGTTGTCCATGGTGGTATATTATAAGAATCAAAGCAGATTTATATTACTAGTTATCATATAGAGCCGTTCATAAAATAAATAGTTGTAAATCACAGCCTAGAATATGCTAGGCCGTAATAGATAACTTTTTACAGCTGTAAAAACAGCAGATCTTGACTTTTATTATAAATATTCATATTGAGATACCTGTTGAACCAATAATAATGTATGTTGGCACCGTGACAAAGAATGGTATGCACGTAGATCTCATGAGATTTTATACTTGGAATAAAAATGAAAATACTTGGAATAAATATTCTTGGATACTTGTTTTGCCTCATGTTTCCTTGCTAGATGTTTGACAGTGGTAGGTTGAATGTTGAAAAAAGAGTCATGTCAAACAGTGGATAGGATCTTAGTTGTGGTGTTTTTGTAATCAGTGCACAGCTTAGAGAATTGATCTGGGTTAGACCTCACAAGACTGCTACAAGATAAACTGCACGAAGAGACCCATTTGTCATTCTGGATAAGAGATTGATAAAGAGGGAAGGAGGAGAGAGAGAATGTGAGCGAGTAAAAATAAGACCGAGGTGGAGAGAGGGAGAGAGAGAGACTCAACCCTGAAAACAGCCTTTGTCACTGTTATTTATCACAGTGAAAGCCTACAGCATATTCTTCTGAGGTACGAGCAGTCAGGCTGTGTCAACAGACAAATTCATTCTCTTTTATAAGACTATACTGGTCTATGATTGTAAATCTCCCAGCAAGAGGCAGATGAAAACTTCTTAAGGTTACATTTGTCACATGAAGGTTTCTGAATCCTTATTTCACAGGAGGGAAAAGAGATTTCTTGAACCAAAGCTTGCATTCAGTACCAAGCATCAGTAATTTGAAATTACAAAATGGCAGGAGGCAAGGTGGAAGCAGGGCATGGCGAGAGAGAGATATCTCTATTTCACTCCATTAAGTATGTGTGGCATCAAAAAGATTAATGTGTTAATATACTCGGCAACGCACTATCCAGATACAGGCAATAGAACAAGCGAGACCAGAGGGCTGGAAAACTGTCTGGTAATAACGGCTGAAACCACAGAGCAAAAATGTAGTTATTGTTTAGTTACTTCAACACTATGTTTAACTGTTCTTTGTGTGTTATACATACATTTGTTGATTTTTATGGTTCACTTGTTCAAACAGTATACTGTAAAAAATGAACAGTTGGATTAACTTTAATTTACTTCAATTGGTAACACCTAAAAAAATAAGTTTGTCCAACTTAAAACATTAAAACATTCTGTGCCTGTGGGTGAGAAGTCCGGGGTCCCCATGAGGAAAATGTAATGTTTTATTTTTTAAATGTAAAAATGCAAAAAGATTACAAGGCATTAGGTTAGTATAAAAACAACAGTCAATGTCAAGTCCCCACGAAGATTTAAAAAATTTGTTTGTGTGTGACAATGACAATACATTTTGTGCGTGCTCACAAGTGTACCTGAGATGCATTAAACTGCATATTGAAAAAATTGCTTGTAAAGCGTACTGCAGTGAAACATTCTTTAGTGCTTTAGTAAACAAAATAATTAGCATCTACAGACTGTAACATGATGGCTATAAATATCAGGTAAAACTGAATCATGTGAGGGACGACTTAACTAATAATGAACACAGAAGACAAAATCAAACTGAAGATAACTGTGACATTACGCCCCCCCTCTGGAACGGTGCGTCCTTGTGCCGACAAGGTCCAACTGAGGAGGGAGGGTGGATGTTCAGGACTTGAAAGAGGGGCAGGCAATGGGGTGAGGTAGCAGCCCGTGGGGCCAGGGTGGTGAGGACGGTGGGAGGAGCCAGGGGGCCTTGAGCAGGAGATGCCAAATGATGGTCCAGACACCAGCCAAGATGACAGTCCATAGTGGAGTCGCCGGAGGGAGGTACCGTGGTGAAGACGGAATGGCCGGCGACACCAGGGGGCCGAGTGATGGTGATGCTGATAGAAGAGGAGCCCAGAGATTTGGGAGTTGGGCTGGAGATGTCCTCGGCAAAAGAGTCAAAAAAGGATGTCCTCGGCAAAAGGAAAAAAAGAGTCCATTATTCTCCAGCACCCACTCCACAAAAGCGACAAATTCCTCCCAGGGACCGTTCGCTTACCTTACACTGCTCGCTCAGGCCGTGGTGGTAATAAAAACAGAGCGAGCGGTCAAATTGAATTATTATTGAACTTATAGCGAACACAGAAGACAAAACCAAACTGAAGATAACTGTGACACAAACAAACTCATAACCGAATTTTTTTTTTGACCACATTGGTTTTGTCCACAACTTTTACATTTCAACCTTAAAGGGACAGTTCACCCAAAAATAAATTCTGTCATCATTTACCCATCCTCGAGTTGTTCCAAATCTGTATAAATGTCTTTGTTCTGATGAACACAGAGAAAGATATTTGGATGAATGCTTGTAACCAAACAGTTCGTGGACCCCATTGACTACCATAGTTGGAAAAAATTACAATGGTAGTCAAAGTGCCACAGAACTGTTTGCTTGCCTACATTCTTCAAAGTATTTTATTTTGTGTTCAACAGAACAAAATATTTTTTTTTCTACTATGTCCTGGTGCGACAGACAGACCTCATTATAGTAATGTATGTCCAATGTGAAAAAATCCTGTTTTACAGCTGCAAAGATCCAGTTTGTAACCAGAGGTGGGTAGAGTAGCCAAAATCTTTACTCAAGTAAAAGTACAAGTAACTAGAGAAATTGTTACTCAAGTAAAAGTAAAAGTCACTATTTTAAAATTACTTGAGTAAAAGTAAAAAAGTATGCAATGAAAAAACTACTCAAGTAGCTAGTTACTTAGTTACTTTGTATCTGATTATATAGGCCTACTACATTAAATTAATATTAACGCCAATATTTTAATATTGCATTTTAATCAATATTTTTAATTATCATAAGCAGATATCTTTGCAATATATAGAGAGACTAAAGAATAGACAAACACAGAAGAGACAAGCATTTCTGTAAATTTCATCTAGTCCTGATGTCAATGTAGTTTACACAACTTATTTAGAATAACAGACCATGTCAAACTAAAGCATGAACTAAACTCAGAGCATTTCCTAAGATGATCTAGAGCATCTGCAGTGCTCTCTTAAATGAAATACACACTTTTGAACAAAGCTCATGTTTTCTCGGGTTGTGTCACGTGTGTGTTGTGAAACGCTCTTTCGCTACGAGGAGTGAGTAATCCTGCTTCAGATGATTCAGATCGTGCTGCGAACTGAACAAATCATTTGAACTGATTCATTAGCCTATTCAAATGGTTTTGCCCATTGTTCAATTAATGCTTTCAAAAGAATCGACTCAAAAGAATCGATCACTCGGGAATGCCCGTAAAAAGAGACGACAACCTTGAAATAAACAACGCATTTTATAATGCATATTTTAAAATGAAGGAACGAAGGAACGTCACGCAATGTAAGTTATGTAACGAAGTAAAAGTACAGATTTTCTATTAGAAATTTACTCAAGTAAGAGTAAAAGTACACACTTTTAATTTTACTTAAAAAGTACATATTCTCCAAAATGTTACTCAAGTAAATGCAACGAAGTAAATGTAGCGCGTTACTACCCACCTCTGTTTGTAACAACCTCAAGTGAGATCCTTTATAATCTGCATTTACATAAGACAACAGAGAATTCATTTACAGTAGTAGTTGTGCTGATAAGTCACTCTTCTAAGACATCTGGAAGTGGAAATGTAGCGAATGAAGAATACTTTGTTTTCGGGTAAAATCTCTCTTAATTGATGGTGAATTAAATTTCACTCCTGGTCTTTGTTCATGCTGGTTTCTTTGTTAGAGCTGCATTTCCAACAACTTTTTAACTAATTGTGTGTCTATTTGTTTTGTTATTGTTCACCAGACCCTATTACAGTCTATACACTTTTTATGGGACAAGGGTTTCCAAACCTCATAAGAATTTTTTGTTGTGTTTTATTTTAAGGTCCTGTTTACACCTGCCATCTGCCTCATGCTGCGAAGACTCTGTGTGGTGCTCTGTCATGCTCCTTAAATGCGCTGTGGTCATAAGGAGCTGGAATATGGATATGTAAGCAATAAGGTATGAGAGGCTGTGCTTTATTGTGAATAAATCACGGCTGAAGGGCATTCTTAGGCATGACAGGAGAGCCTGCAACCCTTTCTGCCATGATTTATTCATGATGAAGTACTGATGTCTGAGAGGCTGTGAGCCTTGAGACTGTTGTGTACACCATGAGTTTATGGGTTTACCTTAAATGTGTGATATGAATAAATAGTGCTCATAAACGACTGTTGAAATAGTAGTATCACTTGAAACGAGTATTGCTTAATTCACGACATTATATAATTAATTACGATTATATAATATAAACAACTTGAGTTTATAGTGTAACACTGCACAATAGTTTGTTAATTGATTTCTCTCAATATGTATAACATGCATTATATACATTTCATGCACTTGGTTAACTGATACAGATTATATAAAGTTTCACATGATATCATCTAGCTCGTTTCTCTGCAGCTTTTTCCTACAAACACGGAAATGAATAACCAAACAGTCTTTGTAACTTCAAATCATCTTTTTTTCAGGCAACTCTCCATGTCCTAAAACCTAATGTCCAAACCTAGCTAATAAAACAATGAAGTCAGACAAGTCACTAACATTTCGTGACATACACTTTGTATAGGAAGTCATCTTCTATTATACAATTTCTACTTTCATCTAAATGTGATTGTTTTAAGTACCTCCCACAATTTCTAATCTATTACAGTAACAGCAATGAGTTGCATTAAATGAGAACCTGATAACTGCACCACTCTTGAGAATTCAAAGAGAGCATTCAAATTCATCCTGCGTTCAAAGACCTTTTACCCTCCTTTGAGACTTTAAGTGCCATCTGAGCTTGGCATCAACCCAAATCAGACCCACTGGACTGAGCCCGCATACGCACTTGAATATGTTGTATACGCTCTGGAAAGTATGCTGCACTCACCAGAGGAAGATCATAATGAATGGTGCTCATCAAACGAATGGTTCGAGTCTGTTGTTCCCAGCATAAGTGGCTGGTCACTTAGCAGCAAGTTTTTCCAGCAGAGAATACTGATGAGGACTTTGTTTTAATCTCCTAAATTTCTCTTCAAAAAGAGGCTCAATGGATCAAGCTTTCTGCAGACTTCAAATGCATTTTAGAGGGCAGGAGAAAGTCAAGGGTAAAGGTGTGTGGCTGTGGATGTATTCTTTAGTTCTTAATATTTGTAGCCTGTTGTAACAAAGTTCACAGTAAGGAAGAAGGAGGCGGGAACCAACTTTTAATAACATAAACGAACAACAAAACAAAAGTAAAGTGCCGACAGCTCCCTCACGGTCGACTGCCAGCCACACAAACATAATAAAACATAACGTAAAATCCAGGCCTGGTTCTCTCTCATCCTTCACTGCTGTCACTCCTCCTTTTATGCTTCCGGAGCTCCTCCGTGAGAGATGCGAGACCAGTGCTCATTATCACTCACGTCACCGGCCTCGCGCCGTTCCCTCACTGCCCTCGTCCCGTGCTGCTTGTCACATACCCCCATTGCCCCTCGCAGGCCGGGGTGTACTCCCGAGACTGCGCTCTACTCCCCCCGGGGGAGTTTTCTCTCGTCTGTCCTTACCACCAGGTGCTGCGGCCGCCGAGAGAAAAGGAGACAGAAGCACAAGGAGCGACAGAGACGAGAGAGGGAGAAAGGAAAAAAAAACATGGTCCGGTTCCCATACACACTGCCGCTCGGTCATGCCAGCCAAGAAACTCTTCCCCGCAGTGCCATGCGATGGTACTGGACGCTCGGTGGACGGCTCGATCCTCCTCCTCCCCCTGGCGGCCAGCAATGACTCCTCCAGCTGAGGGCAGCAGGCAGCGAGTCCCCCGTTTCCTGCTCCTCCCCTTCACGGCGGACGGCAGCAGGCTCCAGCCCACGGCCAACGGCAACAACTCCTCCACTCCCTCCCGGACGGCCGCCACCCCACCCCACCCCACCTCAGCCTCGGGCAGCCACTCGCGGTCTTAACTCTTCCGCGCTGCCCGACCTCTTCAGCACCGCGATCACCCTCAGCAGCGAGGGCTCTCCGACAGCATGTCCCTCCTTCCTCCTGGGTTTCAGCACCAATGTAACAAGTTCCAGGAATAGGAAGAAGGAGGTGGGAACCGGCAAACATTAACCAACTTTTAATAACATAAACGAACAACAAAACGAAAGTAAAGTTTCCTCATGGTCGTATTTCACCCTATAGTCATGATTTAAAGTTAAGAGTGTCTAGTCTCAAATGCGGTTTCTTTAATACGTACTGGGTAAACATAATTTCAGTACTCAGTACTATATTCTGCAATCAATGTACAATAATATCTCTGTGCTCTCCTGCCAATGGCTTCTCTCTGGTCAACATTTTTGCCCTGGTCATAGCCCACCCCCTCCACCCTGGTGCCCTCCAACTCCGCCCACTTCGGCATTTCCTGCTGGTCTCCAACTCCACCTGCTCCGCGTGGTGGCTCTCTGCCCTGCAGCACCTCCCTCCTGGAGTAAGAAACAATGCTGTGTTGTGTGTCATCATGGAGTCACTAAAGTAGTCGAGTAAAACAGCTCATGTAATATGACATCCCTCCTCTATCCATATTTTCACATCTAAGATCATAAATCACGTCAGAAGCCAAACCATTAATTTAACGTTTTTTTTTCCACCGGAGCCTGGCTTTCGCTTTCAACATGGCGGCTACAAAAATCAGTCTATTCTATTTGATTGACAGCATGAGTTACCTGAGTACACAATACTGTGATAACATTGCGAATGTCCTATTTTAATCTTCAATTGCCTGTTTAACATATAGCCCTACTTGATTAACGCATCTCTGTGTGATACATAAACCTCCGCTTTGCTTCGCTCTATTGGTGGTTTATTCTGCTATAACAACCTACTAGCTGTACATTATTTCTTACATTAACATTCTTTGGAAGGTTGCGGCTTGCCAATCAGAATCAAGTTTTCCAGAGCACCATGTAATGACTAACTTTACATAATCCCTGATTTTATTGATATTAACATTGTTTTATTGTTTATTTATTATTAATACACTCTGTATTTATTATTAACATTATCTAGATGTTTCTGCTGCACCTCAAAAGAGTTCATGATAACAGAATATTCATTTCTGAATTAATTATCCTTTTAAAAACTTAAAAGAGCATGCAACCAAAGTATAAAGAAAAGAGTCAGATAAAGTCAACTGCATTTTCATGACCATCTTCGCCAGACAAGTCATTATCAGAGGGAGTTATAAATCAGTGTCTCTAGGCTTTCAACCTTTCAAATGCAACTCATGTTGCTTCTTGATGGTTTGATGCATATTGTCATAAGTAGTTATCAAGCAATCGAGATAACATTGATTTGCACTCCCTCTGTGCTTTACCCTTTTATTATGCGCATGTGGGCAGGTGCACAAAGTGCATACACTTTGTTTATTATACACAGAGGGACGCACAGCAGCACACAAATGTACCAAATATTAAAAATGAAAGGATTTCAATTTGAAAGATTATTATAGTGTAAATTAAGATTAAAAAATCATCCGGCCTTTCCCATAGATGGTCAATCAAAATTAAGATTAAAAAATCATCCGGCCTTTCCCATAGATGGTCTGCGGTTTAACCTTCTGCACGTAATGCATTAGCAGATTCATTTCCTCTCTGGAGAAGCGTTCAGTCTTTGCTCTTGCAAATTTCATCATGTAAATAGCGAATCTGCCATGGTGCAAACTCAACTGGCTTTCAAAAAAATCAAAGATGAGACTCTGATTGGTTTATTGCACATAACAGCCGAAACACAACACATCCATGACAGGTACAACCCTTTTGGTCTACACGTCTGCGGTGCACAGTACTCGAGTTGTAAAAAAAAATCAGGGGGGGTGGTGGATTGGATTTAACGTTTAGGGACAGATCATTTGTGCTGATGACAGCGCATATGGTAGGAGACCAACGGTGTACCCTTTTGATTATTGTTTAAGCACAAAGATAATTATTATATTATATTACTCTAAAACAACATGCATGCTATTGATATATTACGTATCAGATACTCCTGTCATTGATCTTGACCAAGGCACCTTAGAATTGGACTTGGTCCCCAGGCTGGCATGGCTACCACTGCTCCAACATAGTTAGGGTAAATACAGAGGACACATTTTCCCACTGGGTGCAAGGGCAACTTCATACTCATGATACCTATAAATATATTTGGAATTCATCTATTAAATGTTGAAACAAAACCTCACAAAACTTTGTAAATGAACATGAATCCTCTCAAGTCAAGTCCATTTTAATTGAAGTGCAAGAACAAATGGATTAAACAAATGTACCATTTACAAAATCTAAAAATAATACATATAATACAAATACATATAGCACCACCTGACATTTCTTAAACTTGAGGTGGCCAAACAAAAAAAACAAAAAAGGGAAGCAAAATTAATAACTGATTACTACCCCATTCTCCCCTACAGTATCTCATAAGCTTCCAAAGAGTTTCATAATCATGTAAGGAAAAGTAATGGCTAATGGCTTTCCTTACACTTGCCATTTAATATGTTGTAGAATGTTGGGCGAACGATGATAGATAGATAGCGCGTTGACATTCCACCAGCTGGTGCATTCAGACTGCCGCTGTCGAGAGCGTCAAAGTGGCCGGAAGTCATTCATTTTCAATGTGAGCTGGCTGCGAGCAGCATCGAGGAGCAGCGCGCCGCGTCTTGGCCATTGAGGGCGTCAAGGAGAGTTTAAATCAGGTCAACTTTATGGTAATGAGCTATGAAGCGGTTCGGCAGCAACCAATCGGAACGTAGAAGACCATCGCTTGAGATGATTCCAGAGAAAGCAGCCTCTTGGTGCTGGCGGTGCACCAACCATTTTTTCCGTCGTTAAACTAACAACAGTGGATTTGAACACGACCAAAGTGCACTTAGATCGTTAAAATAGGGCACTAGGTGTTTTTTTTTTTTATCAAAAATGTTCTACCAGTTTGTACCCACTAACAACATAGAATAGAATTGTCAGGAAACACAGACTCAAGAGTCAGTAGACACTTGAGATTCCGTTTATTGAAACAGTTCATACAATGGCAAGTAGATTAAATGATTAAACGGCAACAATGATGAACAACACAGTTTAACAGGTACATTGCACCATATACACACACTTTCCCAGACAGCAGAAGCAGCTTACTTATATGTTATGCTTCACTTAGGTAATCACAGACCAAATGAATGACGAAGGAAACCAGAAGACTGAATACACTGGAGTAGGAGACAGGAACTAACATGGAGGAACATATTAACAGGTAGGCTAAGTACCACACAGTGTCTTGGCAGCACCTAGACCTCAATGAGACCAGAAGTGTGTGTGGGGTGCTGACTTTTATACTGTACAAGGGCCCTGTCCCAAATTTCGCACCTCATGTAGCATTGCAGTCTTGTGGGCTTACATTGATGTGCTTGCCAAGTGTACGAGGCCGCAGAATGTCACATTCTTCTATTTAGCACTCAGAAGTGTACTCACGAGGGCCGCCTTTGAGCCCTCGGCAGGGGCGAAGCGGTGGCTTCTAGGGCTTCAGCCCAGATTGTTTTTTGTTTTTACTCCTCAGGTTAAAGGAGTCATATTGCACAGCTAAAACGAATATTATTGTTTGTTTTAGATGTAACGCAATGTGTATACATGATTTAAAGTTTAAAATACGTTGTATTTTCCACATACCGTGCATGTTTGTATCTCCTCTTTGCCCCGCCTCTCTGAAACGCGCTGATTTTTTACAAAGCTCATCGCTCTGAAAAGCGAGGTGTGCTATGATTGGCCAGTTCACCAGTGCGTAGTGATTGGTCAAATACTGCAAGCATTTCACGGAAATGTAACGCCTCTTACCATATTCGGAACATCAGGTTCCAAAGCAATTGTACTGACAGGCGATACAATGAGATTTACAATTACGCCCACCTTAACTACGTGTAGATTTGGGCGGTCTTAGTCAAATCACGTTACGAAGTTACATAGATTCGCCGGGGTGTGGTTACGCGAGGCGTTTCAGGCAAGTCTGGTTGAGCATTTGCTTTTAGATAGAATGTATCTTTTGTTCCCATACTTTCATTTGTGCAATTTTACGTGTCTAATACATGCATGGGCAACTTATAACACACCAAAAACACAGAAAAACACGTACTTACGTCATATGACCCCTTTAAATTAATTTATACAGTACGCTAGGTGGCGGCATTAAGCTTTAAACTCAGTAGTCCACCACTTCAGTCAAAGCGAAGGAGACGTTGAGGTCAAAACGAAGGTGCATGCAAATTAAAATGCTGAATCTTCCGACAGTTAACACGTTTCAAATCTGTCATTATTACAGTGGCTTCGTTATTACTGTGAAAGTGTCTATTTATAGTTATGTGGTGTGAAAACTGTTCAATAGCGTTCGGATAATGGCTAATGGCTGTTACAACTGATCTAGTCTGATTTCATGTTGGTATATTTACAGTAACGTTACATTAATTCACAGTGAATTAAAGCTTTGTGACAAACCCTTCCTCATAGCAAATATCTATTCATAGATATACAAACTTTTTTTAAAAAGAGACAGCCAGGATCAGGTTAGAAAGTGAAAAGTATTATTGAATTGATAGATTGATAAGTGTATTGATAGGCAGTTACAAAATGTAGATTCTCCCCAATCTCTTATTATCTTAATATATTTACATCACAAATGTTCTGTTTGCTTTATTTATTAGCAGATTAGGTGTATAGTCAAGTAGAATGCAATATGCTTATGTGTGATAATTGTCAGTGCAAAGAGGGAGAGAGGAGGGCGGAGAGAGAAAGAGATAAAGTGCTTCAAGAAGAATGTTATGTTAAAGAATGAAAGCAAAAGGAAAAAAATAAAAGAATAAAATTAGAGTTTTATTTAAAGGTACAGTTTGTAACAATTTTGCAGTAAAATATCCACTAAGCTAGTGTTATATATTTTGTTCAGCTGAGTACTTACAATATCTCAAATGTTTCCAACTACTTGTAAATCGTGAGAAAATGGCCATTCTAAACAGTGACACGGGGCTGTGCAGTCGCCTGTCAGTGGCATCATATCCACATTCCCCTTTGTTACCACCTTTACTGATCTAGAAACTGCATGACAACAGTGTCGTGGACAAATGCTGAAGTAGTGTCTAACATCTAGCAAGCCACTAATTTGTTTCGAGCAGTCACTTATTTATGGACCACAATTATTCGCAACAATTATAAAACTTTACCTCATCTGCTAACATGATTTCTTCTTCCCGTCTGATTGATGGCCATCAGCGGTGTTGAAGACAACAGATCCCATCATTCCACGCTCCTTCACAGCGTCGTCAAGCTACGGCATTGTTGTTGTTTTGATTGTGCGCCCTCTAGGGGCAGTTTTTACAAACTGCACCTTTAAGAGAAGTGAAAATGTAATTTACAAAATTTGTTATGTAACAGTTTCAGAATGATAACACAGAGAACACTTTGATTAAAAAATTGTTTATTATAGCTGCCATAAATGTGGAAAAAATCTCCTTGGTGGGCCAAGCACTGGAACACCTAGATTTTGGGCTAATCCCCCAATGTCTACAATGTCTGGCTCTGCCCCTGGCCCTCAGTGCTGACTTTAGGGAAGCCATCATTGCTGCACCCTCCACTGAAGTTACCTACCCAGGAATCCTTGCGACTGACCAATCACAGAACATTTGGGAGGAGTGTTGTGGATGTCAATCATACCTAAACATGACAGATAATTTTGAAATGTATGTTTTGATCAAATTCAAACTTAAAACAGTTTCTTTTTCAAATTACTGCTTATTTACTTCTTATTAAAGTGGAGGTCTGATGGAATTTCACTTCTTTAAATTTAGTTAGTGAGTAGTTTAGCTGTTTGAGCATAAACAACACCTGTCAAGTAGCAACGCTCAAAGTTCATAAAAAAGAAGTTATTTTCTGTAACAGAAATCACTTTTTAAAGAATACAGTGAATGGTTTGTTGGGACTACAACCAGCTACTTCCTGAAGTCAGTGCCAATCCTAGACGTCTGTGGGCCCTAAGCAAACCTTTGTGGGGGGCCCTTGTCATAGTACAATTTAGATAAACATAACTGTGAACTATAAGAGAAAAAAAATAATTAACACAGCTGTAAAAAAAAAAACTAACACATGAATGCGGTGTTTTACTAACCAAATGAATGATTGACAAAAATAAAACAAATATAGTTTACTCAAGAAAGATAAGCATACGAAAACAAATCAATAATTCTCTAAATGTCATGACACAAAAAATACATATTATCATGGGCAAACAAAATACAGTGGACTGCAGTGGTGTGCATTATAGCTGGAACTCATATGAACACTGTACGGTTGGTTTTGTGCTGTAAGTCATTCCTTTTAAATGCTATTGAAGTTAGAAACGTGTACAGGTGCTGGTCATATAATTAGAATATCATCAAAAAGTTGATTTATTTCACTAATTCTATTCAAAAAGTGAAACTTGTATATTATATTCATTCATTACACACAGACTGATATATTTCAAATGTTTATTTCTTTTAATTTGATGATTATAACTGACAACTAATGAAAATCCCAAATTCAGTATCTCAGAAAATTAGAATATTACTGTAGCGAGGAAGGCGGGGCGAGAGCCGTGGGGCGGGTAAGGCGGGGCCGGCGGCGTAAGTGGCAACGAGTGTCAGCTGTGCGACCGCCGGTCCCCGCATGCCTCACGGGGGAGCTCGGGAGCATAAGAGGACGAGCGACCGGACCATGGAGAGAGAGGACCCGGGCCCGGAAACAGTTAAGTTTGTGTATGTTCGTGTGGCCGGCAGTCGACCGTGAGGTGGCTGCCGGCCTTTTATTTGCTGGATTATTGTTTATTTATTTTGATTAAAGTTTTGTGAATGTTCGCCGGTTCCCGCCTCCTTCCTTCCGTTTTATTGAGCTTTGCTACAATTACTTAAGACCATGGTATCCCTGTTCTTAATTGGCCAGCAAACTCACCTGACCTTAACCCCATAGAAAATCTATGGGGTATTGTGAAGAGGAAGATGCGATATGCCAGACCCAACAATGTAGAAGAGCTGAACGCTACTATCAGAGCAACCTGGCCTCTCATAACACATGAGCAGTGCCACAGACTGATCGACTCCATGCCACGCCGCATTGCTGCAGTAATTCAGGCAAAAGGAGCCCCAACTAAGTATTGAGTGCTGTACATGCTCATACTTTTCATGTTCATACTTTTCAATTGGCCAAGATTTATAAAAATCCTTTTTGTATTGGTCTTAAATAATATTCTAATTTTCTGAGATACTGAATTTGGGATTTTCATTAGTTGTCAGTTATAATTATCAAATTAAAAGAAATAAACATTTGAAATATATCAGTCTGTGTGTAATGAATGAATATAATATACAAGTTTCACTTTTTGAATGGAATTAGTGAAATAAATCAACTTTTTGATGATATTCTAATTATATGACCAGCACCTGTATATTAATGTGTAGCCTATGTAACTTTGAAGACGGTCCCTCAATTCAGACTATTGAACGTCCAACGTCAAACAAACTTTATGCCAGTGACTAAATACTGTAATAAGACTTTAGTACAAAACACATGCCTTCTTGTTCTTTTGCTTCGCGTTATTGGCGTTTTTTTCCACAACAGACTTTAGAAAACCTCCATGGCTTTAAAACCTCCGTTTTAAAGCCATGGCCATATGTAAAGACGCATCGTCACATCACGCGCTTGTCATCACCTGCCGCACACTACATGATGTCCGAGACCGGGTAAACTAATTAAATAAATTAAGTAGTAAAAAGAACATTTCCAAATAATTCCTTTAAAGTTGAATCTGCAAGTTATAAAAATAGTGTCTTGTTTACATTATAGTGTTTTTGATTCAGTACAAACGCTGATTGGACGAACTTCTGTTGTTTGGTTGTTTGTCATTGCTGTAAACAGGCGCGGACTAATGCACAGGCTTGCCTAGGCTGCAGCCTAGGGGCCCCACCTGTTTAGGGGCCACTGATTGGCCAGATTTTTTTTATTTTAAATTTACTTCAGCGTGAACAAAAAATAGACCCTCATTGCCCCATAAGTAATAAAATAAAACAAACCGGTGATTGGATAGATGTGACATATGAGTCACATCTGTCCAATCAGCTGCTGCTGAAATCATGTTAATCATTTTCATTTGTCACTGCTAATGCTAGACGGCATAGCGGCAAAATGTCCGAAAGAAAGTACAATAGTGGAGCACATAAACAGAGAATACAAGATAGCAGCAGGAGGACTGGCAGCTCGCATTGGCAAACATCGGTGCTGTGCTTGAAACAACTGCAGCGGGATCCTTATAAGGATGTTGCAGCAGTTAACTCATCATGTCATCGGTAATATTTCAGGGAGTTATTCCACAATGACACGCATATTATACAGGTTGGTTTTTAATTATGGCTTTGTTTTATACACAGTTTATGTAATGCACAGTGGTTTGTGTCTAAGTAAAGATCCACCGAGGTGTTTTTAGGGGCCGTTAATATTTTGAGTAGCCTATACTTTTAAAACTGGAGCTTGCGCTCTCCTGGTGTTTGCCATTGCTAAGCAACCAGGAATGTAGAGGAAACACTGTAGTATTTGCTGTCTCAATGTGTGTGTATTCGAGTGCGACTGTTCCCGACGCCCTTTGCAGCCTTGGTTTGGTGTCTCAGCTTGATTCTATCAAACCCTGGTGCGTTTGCATTCATCTTACGTCATCACGAACGTGCATGACATGGGATAGTAAACAGAACACGGGTCAATATATTGTGTTTTTTTTATTCACATGATGCTATTATGTGCAGCGCAGAGTAAACAACACTTGGTCTTACTGTATGTTTGCTTACAGAGCTTTCTGCTGCTTGCAAACAGATTATTTATCAGGACTATTTTTAAATCTGGAAACATCGTATTACCATTCATTTGCCGCTCTGATTCCACTTGCAACGCGCAAAACAATTCAGGCTCACTCTTTCTCAAATCCAAGGTAAATTTAATCGGCTAAAGTGCATACACAGGGTTCGGTACCCTATTGCGCACCTGAGTTTGCTTGACCACTTCTACAGCAGTTTTTCATGCAAACCGTTCCCCCTTCCGAACTAAACTGCAAGCGTGAAAGGCAACTGAAAGCCACCTAAGGGGCCTCACCCAAAGAGTAGCCTAGGGGCCCCTGACCACCTTAATCCGCCCCTGGCTGTAAATTATGTTGCTGTCATCACTAAATAGTTCCTTTTGCAGGTGCGAATGTGATCAGGGAAATGGCCTGAGGGAAAACTTCACAAACGACAGCCCTCTTTACTCGTTACAGAACTCTGTACCTGACCTTATCCTGTCAGAAAGCGCCTTCTGTAAAGCTGAACAGCACAGCTTCTGCATTATAGAGAAATATTAAATAACAACATATATGGATATTAAGAACACATTAGTTATTATTATTATTAGTTATTGAATATACAAATAAATAAATATTCATAAGCAGTTGCATTACAAACATAAGTATCTACTGTAATGTTTAGGTGGCATTACAACAACAGGACAACAGTGTGGTCGACTTCATGCAGCGCTGTGCAGACTGATCAGCGTATGACATCAAAGAACCACGAGAGCGATTAGAAAGCACTGTTTGCTCTTTCTGGCATGACGACCTCAAGTCTGTCACAAAATGGATTCGTGCCTAGTGCCCTATAGGTCTGCACTTCCTAACATCACTAAGTGTGGACTCGGAGGAGGTCCACATGACCACAGTGTGCCATTTGGGACAGGGCCTATGTGGTTAATGGGATAACTGATTGATGTCCAGGTAGTGGCGATCAGAATTCTGGAGATGGTGAACAGTGAGATGAGGGTGCCATTTCTGTGCCAGTAAGGCCGTGTCCACATGTGTTTTCAAAATCGCAGCTGTTTCTATGCGGTTTGGCCGTTCTTTCAAATGCAAATGCAGGACCCCGTCACTAAAACTGAACTTTTATTGAAAACTATGGTTTCAGTGTTATTGTGTAGACTGTGAAACTGCAGATTTAGCATTTGATGTTGGAATGTGTGCCTCTATCTCCTTTGTTTGACGATAGATTCCAGGCTTCTGATTGGCCAACACGGTATTATGGATATGGTTATATCGGCACCTGTTGGCTTGATATGCTCCTGACAGCACCTCAAATGAAGAAGGAAAAACTGTTAAATACCTGTGTACATGTGGACTAGGCCTAATGCAATGTAGCACCAGTACGAGTCTCTTCGTCATCCATGTCTCAAATGTTAGAGCTAATCAGTGGAGAAAGAATGGAAACAGCAATACTTACAAACTAGTTTTAATCACACAAGAATTGAGGATTTACTAGACAAGGGCTTTTTGAAAACAGTAAGCATTGTAAGACAGCAGACACTTTTGGTGGTGACATCCACATAGAGTATGAAAGAAAATTATGAATGTTAAAGATGTTTGTTTGACATTTTGATTCAGTTCTGTAATTTTATTCAAACTGTCGTCCCAGCTAACACAGTACGTTCTGACGACGTCTCCAGTTGGTCTTTATTTGGTCACCGTGACATTACTTTGTGACCACATTCTGAGGACGTCTTGGCAATGTTCCATTTCTTTGAATTTTTGCTAACGTTCCAGAAACGTCGTAGCCACGTTCTCAAAAAAACGTTGTTAATTAATCCCACGGAGAACGTTGTAGAGACATGGTATACTGGTCTTCAGATAACCTAGGCCCAGTTTTTCAAAAGTAATCCAGTGGTATTTCGGATCACGGATTGGATCAAATCTTGGAAATGGGCTTTTCAAAAGCAAAAGAGGGATTCCGAACTAAGATCAGAGCATGTAATCCGATTTTACATTTGATTTGGATCAAACCTGCCCTTTTCGATTCTTCAAAACTTTGAAATCGGTTTGGGATCTATTTGATCCAAAAAAACAGGATTATCCTGATCCCATCAGAAAGGTGGATTCTGTTGTGATTTTTCGAACCAAATAAACTCAGAGAGTTTTTTTTAAGTGAATGATCACAAAATCAATGTTTACTGATGATATATACATTTCTTCATATTTGAAGCATATATGAACCATGTCACATCTAATGAGATATGGTAAACAACAAAAACAAACAAAAGAAATCTCAAAGCTATCAGCTGTCAAATAAATGGCACTGTGCTCTGTGCTATATGCTGTGCTCTGTGCAACTGTGCTATGCTCACAGCTCTATAATTCCACAGTATATTAATGGCAATGCCAACAACAAATATACTCAGTCATTCAGTAGCCTAGTTAAAAGTAATTTCTCACAATTGCATCTCTAATTGCATGTCCAGTGTGTCCTTTATTAGGTAAGAATATTGGCGGCTGTTCTTGTTCTACATCATGCTCAGGTCCATCAAAATTGTCATCAAGAGGGACATGACGCCTCGTGGCGATGTTATGCAAAACAATACAGGCAAGGATTATGATGCATGCCACCTTGGGTTGTACTCGCAAGTAGTTAAGACACGCAAACCGTCTCTTGAGGACTCCATTTAAGCGTTCAATGGCACATCTTGTTTTGCAATGTGAGGAGTTGAAGCATGCCTGCTCAGGTGTGTTTGCAACTGGAAAAGGGGTCATTAGCCATGGTAGGAGTGAATACGCGCTGTCTCCCAATACTATGCCATTTGGTCAGTGGGATTGAAGCTCTCTGTATAGTGCACTTTCTCTTAGAATACGTGCATCATGAACTGACCCTGGCCATTTCACAACACAGTTGGTTATTATGAGGTTGGCGTTGCCCACAAGTTGGATGTTGATGCTGTGCCTCCCCTTTCGATTGACATACTCCCACTTCCTTTTACAAGGTGCTTGGATGTGCACATGAGTACAATCAATAGCACCAATAGTGCTAGGCATGTTCCCCATTTGAAAAAATATTGTGCTTAGTCTGAGCTGTCTGGTCAACCTTGGGAAAGGAAACAAATTGATTGATCAGACTGCCCAGTGCTACTGACATAGCCTTCACCACATTACTCACGGTTGCTTTTCTCACTCCCTTATTGTCACCAATTACTTGGTAGAAAGTCCCACATGTGTAAAAGCGCATAGCGATTAAGCACTGTTTCTCCACGGATAAAGCATGACTCCTTTGGGTTTGGTGTTGGAGTGTTGGCCTGACAAGATCTGCAATGTACTTAATGTCATCTCTCCCAAAGCGAAAACGTGCATACAGTTCTTCTGATGTGTATTGCTCGAGTGTTTTGGCAAGCTCAGCATGCACCCTTTGACGGTACCTTCTCCTACGGTAACGATGAACAATACCCGCCATGTGGATGCCTCTGTAGGCTTAGATAAATGGGTGCAAAGACATGATGTGTTTAAATGGTGTCACCCATTAACCAACAATGAGCTGATTGGTGTAAGCCTAATTGAGCACAAGCCAAAGCAATGATGCTCAAGGCTTTTAAGATCAGTGTTGGCTACATCAAAGAGTTGGAACCATTGACTCAAAAGGGCCTAATTTCACTGTGGCAGAAGCCTGTGCAATGCTGGAGGGTGTTAGGGCCAATTTTGCCTCGATAGTAGGAGGTTTCCGCTCTGCAAAGGGTGGAGAAGTGACCAAAAAAGGAAAACACAACATTTGGGAGGACATAACCAATCATGTCAATGCCATGGGGTGTGGCCAAAAGAGGACCATAACACAAGTTATGTTGCGATGGAAGAACCTTAGGGCCAAGGCAACGAAAGACCTTACTGAAGCCAAGAACCCCCAAACAGGTAACAAGTCATATAAGAGGGGTGATTTCACTTATATGGTCCTTCATATCATAGGAGGAGAAAAATCAGAGGCTCTGCATGGCATTGAAGGCATAGCAGCAGATGGAGAGGCCACAATTACAGAGACTAGGACTTAAGAAGAATGCGAGCAAAATTCTCCTGCAGAGGAAATGTTTGTCCTGGACTTAACTACAGTGATTGAGAAGGAAGATAGATCCCCAGTGGATGTAATGAAGACAGTCCAAGACGTTCCTACAAGAAAACGCAAACGTTCCTCAGCTACAAACCAGGATGGTGACAGCTATGAGTTGCTTCTGAAACGGGAAACCGAAAGAGCAGAAGTACAAATTTAACTGGGTAAAGAAAAAATCTTGCTTACCCAACTGCAGCAGAAAAAAGTGCAGATGGAGATACATCTCCTAAAGGCAGAGATGGAAAGAGCTGGTATTTGTCCTGTAAATGATTTTTGACTATTGGATAGTATTGTTTTTGTTTTGTTATTTAACATTATAACAAAATAAGGAATGTAAAATGTAAAAAAAAACATGGGATTTCCAATCTTCAATTTGATCCAGATTACATTTTTTGAAAAACTGGGCCCTGGACACTGGTTATTTGATTAATGAATTTGGTAAGTTCTATTTATAATGTTATTATATGGAAAATTTATGATCAGAGTAAAATCAGTTATATTGTCAAAACGAATGCTATTAATCCGACTTTTCACAGCTATTAAACTGAAGTTTAATAAGATACAACAATTAAAACTGTGTTTTTATTTATTTAGTTAAATCTATTAAATTAAGTCGGCATTAAGGGAATAGCTTTGAAATGGTTTAAATCATATTTATCTGACCGTTTTCAATTTGTAGCAATAAACAAGAAGGTGTCACGCAAGTCCAGCATGAAGTGCTCATAAGTGTCCTGGTAGATGGCTGCATTGACTGTCGACTTCAGAAAACACAGTGGACCAAAGTCTTCTTTTCAGATGAAAGTAAATGTTGCATTTAATTTGGAAATCAAGGTCCCAGAGTCTGGAGAAATCCATGTTGCTTGAAGTCCAGTGTGAAGTTTCCACAGTCAGTGATGATTTGGGCTGCCATGTCATCTGCTGGCGTTGGTCCACTGTGTTTTCTGAAGTCCACAGTCAACGCAGCCATCTACCAGGACATTTTAGAGCACTTCATGCTTCCTTCGGCTGACAAGCTTTATGGAGATGCTGATTTCATTTTTCAGCAGGACTTGGCACCTGCCCACGCTGCCAAAGGTACCAAAAGCTGGTTCAATGACCATGGTGGTACTGTGCTTGATTGGCCAGCAAACCCGCCTGACCTGAACATTGTAAAGAGGAAGATGAGAGACACCTAACCCAACAATGCAGATGACCTGAATGCCATTACACCTGAGAAGTGCCACAGACTGATTGCCTCCATGCCACGCTGCATTGTTGCAGTAATTCATGCAAAATGAGGCCCAATCAAGTATTGAGTGCATAGAAATTAACATACTTTTCAGAAGCCTGACATTTCTGTTTAAAATATCATGTTTTTATTGATCTTATGTAATATTCTAATTTTCTGAGACACTGAATTTTAGGTTTTCATTATCTGTATTATCTGTATCATCAAAATTTCAAGAAATAAAGGCTTGAAATATTTCACTCTAAGTGTAATGAATCTATATAATATATCGGTTCCACTTGCTGAAAAGAGTGACAAAAGTATTGACCTTTTTCACGATGTTCTATTTTTTAGGAGATATAATAAAGCGACACGGAGTAAACCCAGATAGCACAATCCATCTGGTTTACGTCTATTTGGCGTCTGCATTTACATATGCAAGACATCTACAATACATAGTTTGCTCATCTACAATATGTCTCGGAGACGTCTGAACGTCTGTAATACACCTGCTAAAGATCTGGAGATCTGCTGCTTAAAAACATCTGCTAAACATCTTAGAAAGAGCTGTTGTACATCCATTCTAAATCATAAACATCTTACAGACATCTTCTAGATGTCTATATGACGTCTGACAGCAGACATCTCCGAGACGTATTGCAGATGAGCAAACGATGTATTGTAGATGTCTTTCAGATGTAAATGCAGACGTCAAATATATGTAAACCAGATGTATGTGTGCTATCAGGGAACTTTATTTCCCTTTCTGTTGGTGTCAAACCGACAGAATGGGGTTTGTCTTGAGAACCTATCATCTGAGTATTTAGAAAAGGCCAATGAAAATTGGCGAATAAAATTTGCATGCCGGGCTCCTCCCCGGATGTCCGGGTATAAGAGGGAAGCCGGCGTGCTCATTCATTCACCTTTTGTTCTTCAGAGCCTACGCATCTGATGAGCTTCTCTACTATCTTTGTTTTTTTTTTTTCTGCTGGAATCTACGACGTGGACAGCGGACGGTCCCTTCCTGCATTGACTCTCCCCTGGGCGTCTCGGCAGTTCCGGAGGTGTTCGAGCAAATTTCCTTTCTAAAAGAGCAAATTTCTCCAGCGTGACATGTCCCGCTGTTCTCATGGGTGCAACACACTCATCGAGGAGGGGGACGGACACGATGCCTGCTTTCAGTACGCAGGGGCAGGCGGTGATGATTCAGACGTTGCGTCACGGGTCGCTGTGTTCCCACGGGACTCAGCCATCACCTCGCTTGCTCCCCGTTCCGTGGCGGCAGGACTACGGCCCTGCCGTCCGCTACGGCAAGCAGCGAGGGTGATATGAGGATTACTGTGAGCGATAATCCGCCAGCCACTGGCTCACGGACCGTTCACACCTCGTCTCGCTCGTCTGACCGTTCCCCAGGAGACGGTCCGCCATCTTATTCCTCAATCACGTATTCGGACACGATGCGTGATGATGAGATGTCTCTTGCAGCATCGGGGGGTGACGTACTGCCATCCGACTCCGACGATTCCTCGGGCTCCCTCCCTCAGGGGGTCAAGCCCAGGAAGAAGCGTACGTCGAAGTGTCAGCCATGCTTTCCCGGGCCGCCGTGAGTGTTGGGTTGCAGTGCCCGCACTGCCTCTCCCGGCACTCGCGGCTGGCTACATGGCGCCTCGGGTTTGAGCGCGGCTCCAAGCCGCACCTGCCCCCAGTGCCGTGTTTACCGGAAGTGCATGAGGAACTTAGTAAGACCTGGAACGCCCCCTTTCCGGCACGTTTCACGTCAAACAAAGTTCGGTCACCCTCTCTTCCCTCGAGGTTGAGACAGCTGGAGGATACCTCGTTCTCCCCCAGGTGGAGTATGCCGCCGCGGTGCACTCGTGCCCGTAGGCAGCTGCCACCTGGAGGGGGCTCGACCTAGACTCCCGTCCAAAGCATGAGGTGTCTCGGCATCTCTGGTGTCGAGAGCTTACATTGCGGTGGACCAAACTGCCTCCTCTCTCCACGCTATGGCTCCAGCCAGGCCAGGGCGTTGAGAGAGCTCCACGAGGGTAAGACCGACCCAGCGCTCATGCAGGAACTCCGCGCCGCCACCGACCTCGCTCTACGGGCGACCAAGGTCACCACGCGGGTCCTGGGTCGGCGACGTCCACACTTGTGTTCCATGAGAAACTCCTCTGGCCGATCCTTGCGCAAATGAGTAACGCTGAGAAGGTCCGCTTTCTCGACGCACCCGTCTCGCAAGGGGGGGCTGGTTGGTGTTACTGTCGAGCCGCAGCGGCCCCGCTCACCCCCCGCCCGTCGGGGGGGCGCGAGACCCGCACGCGGCCTCCCCCAGAGTGTTCTCAACAGTAAAGAAGCAGTCCTCCGTGCCGCGACTCGGCCGCCTCAGCCGTCGAGTCCCGTGCACTGTCTGCTTCCCAACAGCTCTGGTCCTCTTCGACGCCCTCCAGCTCTGGGCCCCCCACTCAGGCGGCCCCCCCTGGAGGAGACAGCGAAGAGGAGACCATCGCCCCATCAGAAGCTGCGGCGATGCGGCCCTCATGGGAAGACCTCAGGGGGATCAAGGCTACCGTTGGGCCCGACCCCAGCCACATCGCTGGGAAGTCGGATAGGGATGGATCCTGCCCCGTCTCTCCATTTGCTGGCCCCCTCCGGGGGGCTAGCGCCCACTTACTCTCAAAAAAGAGAGTTTCCTCTCTCTCTGGGTTATCACAGCCGCTCCCACCCTCTGCACGACGGTGAACGGCAAACTCGACGTTGCGTCATGGCGAAGCGCAATGTCGAGTATAAACACCAGCCCTCAGCACTCTCAGTCAGACAGTGCGTTGAGCTGCGCAGTCGCCAGGCAGGAAAAACACAGAGCCGATCTCCTCCCCGGGGGACCTCCCCCGGCAAGGAATCCGTACTGCTAGCCATCGAACCACCCCCCGGGGGGACGATGAAAAAGATCGTACCTTTAGTCCCCATCTCATTCTGGGAGCCTGTCCGGCTTCCCAGACTGTCAGGCTGGCTAGGGAAGATGATCCTCTCGGCTACGCGATCCAGTCGCCTCATGCCCGCCAAGTTTCAGGGCATCCGATATACCTCAGTCAGAGGCTAGGATGTTCCCGTACTTCGGGCCGAGGTCGCCACCCTTCTGGTGAAGGGAGTGATCGAGCCCCGTCTCACCAGCCGAGATGTTCAATCGGGTTTTACAGCCTGTACTTCATTGTCCCCAACGAAAGGCGGGGGTTGCGCCCTATCTTGGGTCTGTGTGTTCTGAACAGGCACCTACACAATAGCTGCCTTTCAGGTTGATCACGCGAAGCGCATCCTGACGTCCGTCAGGTGTCAGGACTGGTTCATGGCAATCGACCTGAAGGATGCGTACTTCATGTCTCGATCCTCCCTCGACATCGGCCGTTCCTACGGTTCGCGTTCGAGGGACGGGCATATCAGTACAGGGTCCTCCCCTTCGGTCTGTCCCTGTCTCCACAAGTCTTTACGAAGGTGTGGAAGCCGTCCTCCTTCCCCTTAGGGAAGGAGGTGTGCGGGTACTAAACTATCTCGACGACTGGCTCAGCTTGGCGCACTCTCGAGATCTGTTGTGTACACACAGGGCCCCAGCGCCTTCCAGGCAGTGCGACTGACAGAGCGCGCGCCCCGATCAGTGTTGAACTGCTGAAGCTCTCAGACAGTCAGCGTCTCCCTGAAACAATTTCAGAGGCTCCTGGGATACATGGCATCCTCGGCGGGGTGGTCCCCCTCGGGTCGATGCACATACGACTGCTCCAACACTGGCTACAGAGTCAAGTTCCTTGGAGAGCGGGCACACGGCAGCAGGCGTATGGTCACAGCTTTTCTGCCGACACACCCTAACCCCCTGGTCTCCATGACCTTCTTGCGGACAGGGGTCCCCTTTGGGATGCCTCCCTGCAGGGTTGGGGTGCCGTGTGCAACGGGCAAGCAGTGTCGGGGCGGTGGACGGGCCCCCGCCTGCGTTGGCATTTCAACTGCCTAGAGTTGTTGGTTGTGCTACTTGCATTGAGGAGGCTACTACCTCTCGTGCAGGGCAAGCACGTGCTGGTCCGGTCGGACAGCACAGCTGCTGTGGCGTATATCATTGGCATTCGCTCACGGCAGCTAACATGACTCGCCCGGCGCCTCCTCCTTTGGAGTCAGCAGGTGATCAGTTCCCTGCGAGCCACACACATCCCAGGCGTCCTGAACCAGGCAGCCGATGCTCTCTCTCATCAGTCGACGCCTCGCGGAGAGTGGCGACTCCATCCCCGCGCAGCCGGCTCATTTGGGAGAGGTTCGGCCAGGCACAGGTGGTCCTGTTGCCTCCCCGGACTCCACCCATTGTCCGCATTGGTACTCCCTGTCCGAGGCAACCCTTGGCACAGATGCCCTTGCGCACAGCTGGCCGCGGGACAAGCGGAAGTACGCTTCCCCCCAGTGAGGCTCAGTGAACAGGTCCTGTGCAAGGCCAGGGAAGAGGAGCATCAAGTGGTACTAGTTACGCCCCTTTTGGCCTAACCAGGACTTGGTTCTCAGAGCTAAGGCTCTGACAACAACTCCCCCCTGGCCGCTCCCCCTGGGGAAGCAGTTCGGGGAGTTGAAGGGGCACGTTACGGCATCCCAGGCAAAACCTGGTCTCCATGTCTGGACGGGACGAGGAGATCCTGAGTGACCCACCCCCGGTCTGGTTGGGACGTCACTCAGGCTAGGGCTTCGGCCACTGGGCGGCTATACGCCCATAGGTGGTGCCTCTTCTCGTCCTGGGGCTCTTCTCGGCGAGAAGACCCGCGGAGTTGCTCGGTCGGGTACGAGCTGTCCCTTCGAGACTGGGGAGTAACCTCTCCCCCTCCACACTGGGAATGTATGTAGCCGCTACGGCCGCTCATCATGACCCAAGTGCTGGGTAGCCTCTGGGACAGCACGACCTGGTCATTAGGTTCCTAAGGGCGCGAGATGGTGACCACCTTATCTGCGCTCCGTACCCACTTGCGACCTAGGTGGCGGGCCTCAAGAGGCCCCGCCCCCTTCGAGCCTCTCGGGGTTGACGCTCTTTCTCAGTCTTGATAAAGACGGCTTTCCGCATGGCAATCACTTCCAAGAGGGTAGGGGATCTGCAAGCACCCTCCGTGTCCACAGATTGCCTAGAACTCGGGCCGGGATTCTCACGTTATCTTGAGACCCCGCCCCGGCTACGTGCCCAAAGTTCCCACCACTCTTCTGAGAGACCAGTTGGTGAATGTGCAGGCACTCCCCACCGGGGAGGAAGACCCAACCTTTCCGTGTTGTGTCCAGTACGCACACTGCGCCTCTACTTTAGGGGGCAGTCGTGGCCTAATAGGGAATTCCGTGAGGTTCTAATACCTACGTGCGGAACCGGTGTCAGCCCGCATCCTGGCAAGGTGTGGGACCAGCAGCTGGTAGGGCGTACGCCTGCGAAAGCCCTTCCCCCTTCCTTAGGGGGATCAGCGGCTATTACGCCTCCCCTCTTTCCCCCACTGGGTAAAGAACAGGCATTCCATCCATCACTAAGCACCCTTCCAGGGGACAGGCTGGGCAGAGCAGCCCTGCCTCCTTAGGCCGGGGAACAGTTGAGTTATCTCCCAGATGGCTCTAACCGGACCTAGTGTTCCAGACGTGGTAACCCCCCCCCTCCGTGGGTTGTTCCGTCTGATGCATCCTCATGAATGGCTCCCACCTTGGCAACCCATGACCTCCCCAGGTGGACTCCCACCTTGCGGATAACTCCTGCAGTCCGCACATTCTTCACATGAGGTCTCCCCTGATGGTGAGACCATGTGGTGTCTCCACTAATTCCTCCCTACGGTAGGTAGTGGCCTCTGCAGCATTTTCCCCCCGGGGGGGAATAATGTTTACCCAGTGGCCTGTACGGTGCCGGCGTCTTCTCGCCATTTAGAGAACTAGGCCTCCGCCCGTGATGGCCGGTGACAGGGGCTTCCCAACTTTGTGTAAAGCTCTGGGTCCCCCTTCCTCTCCACTGGAGGGTCATAATTTCGCGTTAGCGTGTTCGTCTGACTCGCCCAGGCCAGTCAACGTCGCTCCGCAGAGATTGTGANCGCGGCTCAGTGCTGTGGAGTTTTCCATAGGAACCCCATTCTGTCGGTTCGACACAACGTCGAGAGACCGACAGAAAGGGAACGTCTTGGTTACGGATGTAACCTCGGTTCCCTGATGGAGGGAACGAGACGTTGTGTCCCTCATGCCACAACACTGGCGCCCACCCCAGCGGTCGGGGGAGGATGCTTTAGGCTCCTCAGACCAAAGGTGAATGAATGAGCACGCCGGCTTCCCTCTTATACCCGGACATCCGGGGAGGAGCCCGGCATGCAAATTTCATTCGCCAATTTTCATTGGCCTTTTCTAAATACTCAGAAGATGATAGGTTCTCAAGACAAACCCCATTCTGTCGGTTCGACACAACGTCTCGTTCCCTCCATCAGGGAACCGAGGTTACATCCGTAACCAAAACGATTTCCCCGGCGCGTCATGAAACACAGCAGTTCAATCGAATAATGGAATTCATAATCGATATAAAAAAACTGGATGAGTAACAACTTTTTATTACTGAACTCGGACAAAACAGAAGTGTTACTTATTGGACCGAAAACCACCATACGTAACAACCAAGAATACTGCTTATCTATTGACGGATGTTCCATAAAACCCTCGTTGTCAGCAAAGAATCTTGGCATTTTATTATATTTATTATAGTAATTTGTCATTTGAGAGCCATGTCGTCAACACCTGTAAAATGGATTTTTTCCATTTTAAGAATATATCTAAACTACGTCATATGCTGTCACTATCAGATGCAGATAAGTTAATTCATGCATTCATGACATCAAGACTAGATTACTGTAATGCACTGTTAGGTGGTTGCACTGCAGGCTTATTACAAAAACTCCAACTGGTCCAAAACGCGGCAGCTCGAGTTCTTACACGTACAAAAAAGTATGAGCATATTAGCCCGGTTCTGTCAACCTTGCACTGGTTACCTATAAAGCATCGCATTAACTTTAAAATCTTGCTTATTACCTATAAAGCCCTACATGGTTTAGCTCCTCAGTACTTGAGTGAACTCCTCTTGTATTACAGTCCATCACGTGCATTACGCTCTCAGGCGTCCTGTCAATTGGTAATACCTAGAATTTAAAAATCAAGTGCAGGTGGTAGAACCTTTTTCTATCTAGCGCCTAAAATATTGGAATAGTCTTCCCTGCACTGTCCGGGAGGCAGACACACTCTTGTCAGTTTAAATCTAGACTAAAGAAGCATCTTTTTAATCTTGCATACACTACACTTCCATAATATAAATCCTCTGAGGGTTTAGGCTGCATTAGTTAGATCAACCGGAACCAGGAACATTTCAACTGATGCACTTGTTGCATCAAAGAGTGCAGAACAGTACTCTACTCTCAGCCAGTCTCGACTCATTGTTCCAAGGTTACCACAGCGAGCAGGATGCAGTTCATGCCCAGACCTGATGGTAGAGCAGAGAACGGAAAGCGGCGACCTGACAAGAGCTGAGATGATAGAGCTGGATAAAGAAGGACGAGGTCACTTGACACGTCTTCACCACAAAAATTCAAATGCTATTAGATTATTAATGATAATCTTAAATCTATAATTTACCTTATTAGTAAGTTTATTTATTTTTATTTAGCCTTGTTGTGCAAGCACTGACGAGCTTGTGCAGAGGTAGCAGCTTTTGCCAGAGGGGAACTGGAATCCCCTGGTTGAGCCTGGGTTCTCCTGAGGTTTTTTTTCTCGATTAGACTTTTGGGTTCCTCGCCACCATTTGCATAGTGTTTTTTTGCACTATTTGCATGGCCGGGTGGGCTGCTTTAGAATTTTAAAGTATTACTTAATTAACATTGCATATAGGAATTTATAGTCTGTTATATTTAACCTGTGCTTCTCTCTCCTTGATCTTAAATGTGTGCTCTCACTGTGCGTGCGTGTCTGTGTGTGTGCGCGTACTTGTCTGTGTGCGCGTCCGTGTGTCTGCGCGTCTGTGTGTTTGCCTATGTCTAAGTGTGTTATTACGTGTGCATGTTGTGTGTGTGGAGTGTTTTGTATGTGGGTATGTCTGTCTTCTGTGTTCCTTTTCTGTCGGTCTTTCGACGTTGTGTCGAGCCGACAGATGGGGTTCGTCCTTGAGTGGTTGCCCTGCAGGCTTATTACAAAAACTCCAACTGGTCCAAAATGCGGAAGCTCGAGTTCTAACACGTAAAAAAAAATATGAGCATATTAGCCTGGTTCTGTCAACCTTGCACTGGTTACCTATTAAAGGCGGGGAATTCGATTTCCGAATTACGCTTTAGACAACTGAGTCGGGCCGAGTACCAAAACAACCTTGTAGCCAATCAGCAGTAAGGTGCACAGTGCACAGGACGGACATCAGCCGAGCGCTGATGAAAGCGAAAGATGGGGTTAGGGGTGTGTTTGTTTTGGTGATTTGAACATCAACAACGGCTAAGAAAAATCGGACACCCCCGCCTTTAAGCATCGCATTAACTTTAAAATCTTGCTTATAGCCTATAAATCCTTACATGGTTTAGCTCCTCAGTACCTGAGTGAACTTCTCTTGTATTACAGTCCTTCACGTGCATTACGCTCTCAGGCATCCTGTCAGTTGGTAATACCTAGAATTTCAAAATCAAATGCAGGTGGTAGATCCTTTTCCTATCTGTCCGGGAGGCAGACACACTCTGTCAGTTTAAATCTAGACTAAAGACGCATCTTTTTATTCTTGCATACAATACACTTCCATAATATAACTCCTCTGAGTGTTTAGGCTGCATTAGTTAGATCAACCAGAACCAGGAACACTTCCAACAACTGATCTACCTGTTGTATCAAAGAATGCAGAACAGTACTCTACTCTCAGCTGTCTTGTCTCATTGTTTCGAGGTTACCACAGCAAGCAGGATGCAGTTCATGCCCAGACCTGATGGTAGAGCAGAGCCTATTATTTAGCCTATTTGTGCAAGCACTGTCGAGCTTGTGCAGAGGCTGCAGCTTTTGCCAGAGGGGAACTGGAATCCCCTGGTTGGGCCTGAGTTTTATTTTTCTCCATTGGAGTTTTGGGTTCCTCCACATTTTAGTGATTTTCAAACGATTTAAATCAACGGACCCTGATGTTTGTGAGTGTGACTGAAAAAGCGTTTGATTGTAGTTTCTAAAAACGGACAACCTGCTAAACTTATGTGGTAAGGCAAGCACTTTGGCCCGGTTTCACAGACAGGGTTTAGCTTAAGCCAGTTAAGTCAGGTCACACATTCACGCCTTGTCTGTGAAACCGGGCCATAATGTTAAGCTTAGAGATAATGTTTATTCATTTCTGTCAATAAATATCTGCTTTAAATCCTCTGTATTGTGTTGATGTCTTTGATTCTTTATGTCATTTACTTCAGTATCTAAATAAAATATCTGATTGTGACGTACAGTGCTGTGTTGGGTTTCATTAATCATTATACCATGCTTTATACATATTTGAATAGAGAATTACTCCAGTTATGCATAAAATCGAATCTTTAACACACAGATTAAATCACAAATTAATTTAATCCTCCATGTGAGGGATGATAATTGTTTAAATAAATAAAAAAACGATTTTAACTATGTGACTGTTTTGTCATTAGGACGTGCTCGTCACGTCCCAGAAACGTTATTTGGTACGTGTCACCAGTCCTACTAGATACAAGACGAGCCACACCACAAATACCTTGTAACAGTTTTAATGTGGTGTGCAGGGGATTATGTGAAGTGTAGTCCGGTGGTGAATGAGGGCAGACAGTGGACCATGACAGTACGTCGCTGCGACGAATATGGTACGTTCCAGGTATGTCTTCAGGAGGTAATCACCACGCCCCAGCAAAGGTGCAATGTTACGTCATCATGACGAATATGTGAATCACAAAGTTACATCGCTGGAACGTTATTTGGTATATACGTGGCAATGAATATGGTCTGGTCCAGTTACGTCGTCACAACGTAACTGTGTTAGCTGGGGTGTAATGTAAAAAATTTAAATGGGAAGATCTTCCAGACCAAAGCTTCTGATGTGATATCTTATAGTAACAGTGACTTATTTATTTATTTAGAACTGAAAAAACTATGAGGCAGTGATTTATACACAACTGGGTAAAAATTAGTCAGATTAATATATTGAAGTTCTTCACATATGCATCCATTTTCACTAATTACTAATCAGAGGTGGACGAAGTACACAACTTCCTTACTTGAGTGAAAGTACAGATACTACTGGTCAAATATTACGCCACTACAAGTAAAAGTTGTAAAGACAGATTCTTACTTAAGTAAAAGTACAGAAGTACGTGCTTTAAAAAGTACTAAAGTATTAAAAGTAAATTTCCTTTATGTCAGTTGTGCATTGTTTTATTGTCGTATACCTTATGCCTCTGAAGCAACCTACTGAATACACTGAGTAGCTCACAGTATCAGTTGTATTAAAGGAGTAGTTCACTTCAAAATTTGCCCCCATTGACTTTCCATAGTAATTTTTATTCCTACCATGGAAAGTCAATGGGGGCAAATTTTGCAGTGAGCAACTCCTTTAAGAGCTTTATATGTTTAGCACATACTAATGTTTAGTTTAGATATAATCCTGTATGATCATTTAGCCTAATTATCCTCATTAGCCCCCTAGGCCTATATGTATTTATGAGCAGTGTTCTTTTATTTTGTATATTCCCTTTACCAGTTTTAGCAGCAATTTACCAGTAAGTAGTAAGGTTCTTGTAAATAGTCAAGTGTAGAAGCCATGTGTTTGTTGGATTTATTACCATTTGTATTACCATAATTTAACTACAAACATAAACTATAGCTAGTAAAATGAAACTATGGTATTTTTAGTTGCTGTGGTTTTACTAAAGATTATTAATTGGAGTATGGTTCCTATATATAGAAAATGGTAAATTTGTGGATACGGTGGTTTTACTGAAAATACCATCCCTGCTGAAGAAAAACAATGCATTTTTAAATTAGAATGAGATTTTTTAATTAAATTTCTCTTTGTAGTGTGTTTTGGGTTTTATTACAATAGGATTTACCATCCCACCAATAGAATCCATCACATACAAGTAGACAACAAGTAGTACAATTCCCATTATAACCATTAAATCCATTACATTTTATGTTCTATTTTGGGCAGGGTTCTATTGTTTTTATTTCAACAGGAATACTTCAACTATAGTTACTTCAGTAAAAATATCATTCATTCACAAATCGCTTTAAATGATACAGCAGCAGATCAGAAGTTAACACGCACGTGTAGCTCAAGGTGTATGTGATGCTTATTTACCGTTTAGCCATTGTGTCGATCATTTTCATGACAATGTTTCTACGATCTTTGACTGATCGTAACCCACAGATGATTACACCACACTTTATCATCTGCCTTTTTCGTCTTTTATTGTTCTATTTGCCTTTTTAGAGCGCTATCAACGGTGTAGCAGCGCCTACGTTTACATTAGTTTAGCGGGGAAGATCCCAGAGTTGCCAGATTTGCGTTAAAAAAATCTGCCAAATGGCCATTCAAAGCTTGCCGGAAAACCGCGAGCTTAGAAAAACTGAAATACTTGGCAACAGTAAAAGGTCCTGGCAGATCGCAAGCCAGATAAATTGCGCACACAGGAAACCCCGCTGCATAGAAACCATTTTCTACTTTTGGACCTTTTTATAAATGTAGTGGAGTAAAAAGTATGATATTTGTCTTTCAAATGTAGTGAAGTTAAAGTACAAGTACTCCGAAAAAAATAATACTCAAGTAAAGTACAGATACTCAAAAAGTGTACTTAAGTACAGTACTCAGGTAAATTTACTTCGTTACTGTCCACCTCTGTTACTAATACATTGTCATTAAATATCTTGTTTTTGTAAAAACAAGCGTCTTACCATCTTTAAAGATTAAGTAATTTCTGCAGAACCGAACTGAAAAATGCACTCAAGCCCTCTTACCGCCCCCCTCTTTTCTGATTACTGAAACAAAAAGCCATTAAACTTGTTATTAAAGTTGCGTATAGAGGGTATGCATTGACGTCACTTTCCCACGTGAACATGTTGGGACACACCCTGGGACACGCTCCCTTGGGTGGCAAAACACCCAGAAAAATGGCTGAGGAGAATAGGAGAAACAAAGAAACCGGGACTAAAACACGCAATTATTTGCTGAAATTACAAGCAACTGGACTCGACGGTGATCCATACGGCTTCCCTACGACTTACAAAGGAATCAGGTGTTCCTGGACAATGAAATGTTGCGTGGAATTGCGTTTCCTGATATCGTAAGCAGTCATTTTGCCGAGTGTTTTGCCACCTACAGGGGTGCACTCCGGCGTGCTCACGTGGTGTGCACGTGGTAAAGTGACGACACATCCATACCCTCTAATAGGCCAAGACATAACCAAGACATTCCCTTTCTGTCGGTCTCTCGACGTTGTGTCGAGCCGACAGATGGGGTTCCTATGGAAAACGCCACAACACTGTGCCCTGTCACAATCTCTAGCGAAGCGATGGTGACTGGCCTGGGCGTGTCAGCCGTGAGCGCTACCACGAAATTGTAACCTACCAGTGGGTAGGTAGGGGGTCCCAGAGATTTTCTTGAAAGGTGGGAAGGCCCCTGCCTTCGGCCTCACAGGCGGCAGCCTTGTTTCTCTAACAGCGAGAAGCCGCCCGGCACCGTACGGGCCACTGGGTAAGCATTATTCCCCCCTGGGGGGGAAAAACGCTGCAGAGACCACTTCCTACCGCAGGGAGGAGTTTACTGGAGATACCAACATGGTCTCACCGTTAGGGGAGAACTCATGGGAGGAAAGTGCGGACTGAAGGAGTTAACCGCAAGGTGGAGGTCCACCTAGGGAAGGCCAGAGAGGCGCCTCGATCCAGTGCCCACGTGGAGGCTATACTCTGTGTGGAGAGAGCTCTCACCCAGTGGGCACGGGCGAACTTAGGACAGGTACGCCGTAGTGACCATGATCCAGTGTCCATGATCCAGTTCGCCAATCTCTGTTTGAGACAGCCCTTCCTGCTGATCTACAAAACAGACAAAAAGCTGCCATGTGCCCAGGAGCCTCTGAATTTGTTTCAGGAGGACCGCTGACTGCTTGAAATATTCCAGGCAGTTCAACACTGACTGAGCGCGCTCTGTAGTCAGTCGCGCTGTAATGGAGACAGAGTTGAGTTCCATACCAAGAAAGAAGATGCTCTGCGCAGGGGAGAGCTTGCTCTTTTCTCGGTTGACCTGTGGTCCCAATCGATCTAGGTGCCGAAGCACTAGGTTCCTGTGTGCACATAACAGATCTCGCGAGTGTGTCAAATGAGCCAGTAGTCGAGATAGTTTAGTACCCGCACACCTCTCTCCCTGAGGGGAGTGAGGGCGGCTTCCACGATCTTCGTGAAGACTTGTGGGGACAGGGACAGACCGAAAGGGAGGACTCTGTACTAATATGCCTTGAAAGCAAACCGTAGGAACGGGCGATGACGAGGGAGAATTGAGACATGAGAGTAAGTGTCCTTCAGGTCGATTGCCATGAATCCATCTTGACATCTGATAGATGCCAGGATGCGCTTCTGCGTGAACATCCTGAACGGCAGCTTGAGTAGGTGCCTGTTCAGGTTACGCAGATCTAGCACCCCCCTTTTTGGGGACGATGAAGTACGGCTGTAAAACCCGTTGAACATCTCGGCTAGAGGGACGAGCACGATCGCTTCCTCTCCAGAGGGGTGGCGACCTCGGCCTGAAGCATGGGAGCATCCTTGCCTCTGACTGAGGTTGAGAGGATGCCCCAAAACTTGGGCGGGCGTCTGGGGAGTTGGACCGTGTAGCCGAGACGGACCGTATCCCGTAGTCACGTGACGGTTTGGGAAGCTCTTGTCAGGCTCCCAGGGACCGAGACAGGGAGTTCCCACCACTCTCCCGAGAGACCAGGTGGTGAACCTGCAGGCGCTCCCCACCGGGGAGGAAGACCCAACCTATCCGTGTTGTGTCCAGTACGCGCACGGCGCCTCTACTTGGACCGCACGCAGAGCCCAGAAGCTCTGAGCAGCTCTTTGTCTGTTTCGGAGGTCAGCAGAAGGGAGGGCTGTCTCCAAACAGAGGCTGGCGCACTGGATCGTGGATGCCCTCGTTAGGGCATACCGATCTCATTTTGCCCCTGCCCGTTGGGAGTGAGGCACACCGCTCATGGGCACTGGCTCAGGGCGCCTCTCTGGCAGACATCTGCAGAGCTGCGGGTTGGGCTATGCCCAACAACTCCGTGAGGTTCTAATACCTACGTGCGGAACCGGTGTCAGCCCGCATCCTGGCAAGGTGTGGGACCAGCAGCTGGTAGGGCGTACGCCTGCGAAAGCCCTTCCCCCTTCCTTAGGGGGATCAGCGGCTATTACGCCTCCCCTCTTTCCCCCACTGGGTAAAGAACAGGCATTCCATCCATCACTAAGCACCCTTCCAGGGGACAGGCTGGGCAGAGCAGCCCTGCCTCCTTAGGCCGGGGAACAGTTGAGTTATCTCCCAGATGGCTCTAACCGGACCTAGTGTTCCAGACGTGGTAACCCCCCCCCTCCGTGGGTTGTTCCGTCTGATGCATCCTCATGAATGGCTCCCACCTTGGCAACCCATGACCTCCCCAGGTGGACTCCCACCTTGCGGATAACTCCTGCAGTCCGCACATTCTTCACATGAGGTCTCCCCTGATGGTGAGACCATGTGGTGTCTCCACTAATTCCTCCCTACGGTAGGTAGTGGCCTCTGCAGCATTTTCCCCCCGGGGGGGAATAATGTTTACCCAGTGGCCTGTACGGTGCCGGCGTCTTCTCGCCATTTAGAGAACTAGGCCTCCGCCCGTGATGGCCGGTGACAGGGGCTTCCCAACTTTGTGTAAAGCTCTGGGTCCCCCTTCCTCTCCACTGGAGGGTCATAATTTCTCGTTAGCGTGTTCGTCTGACTCTCCCAGGCCAGTCAACGTTGCTCCTCAGAGATTGTGACGCGGCTCAGTGCTGTGGCTTTTTCCATAGGAACCCCATTCTGTCGGTTCGACACAACGTCGAGAGACCGACAGAAAGGGAACGTCTTGGTTACGGATGTAACCTCGGTTCCTTGATGGAGGGAACGAGACGTTGTGTCCCTCATGCCACAACACTGGCCGCCCACCCCAGCGGTCGGGGGAGGATGCTTTAGGCTCCTCAGACCAAAGGTGAATGAATGAGAACGCCGGCTTCCCTCTTATACCCGGACATCCGGGGAGGAGCCCGGCATGCAAATTTCATTCGCCAATTTTCATTGGCCTTTTCTAAATACTCAGAAGATGATAGGTTCTCAAGACAAACCCCATTCTGTCGGTTCGACACAACGTCTCGTTCCCTCCATCAGGGAACCGAGGTTACATCCGTAACCAAAACGATTTCCCCGGCGCGTCATGAAACACAGCAGTTCAATCGAATAATGGAATTCATAATCGATATAAAAAAACTGGATGAGTAACAACTTTTTATTACTGAACTCGGACAAAACAGAAGTGTTACTTATTGGACCGAAAACCACCATACGTAACAACCAAGAATACTGCTTATCTATTGACGGATGTTCCATAAAACCCTCGTTGTCAGCAAAGAATCTTGGCATTTTATTATATTTATTATAGTAATTTGTCATTTGAGAGCCATGTCGTCAACACCTGTAAAATGGATTTTTTCCATTTTAAGAATATATCTAAACTACGTCATATGCTGTCACTATCAGATGCAGATAAGTTAATTCATGCATTCATGACATCAAGACTAGATTACTGTAATGCACTGTTAGGTGGTTGCACTGCAGGCTTATTACAAAAACTCCAACTGGTCCAAAACGCGGCAGCTCGAGTTCTTACACGTACAAAAAAGTATGAGCATATTAGCCCGGTTCTGTCAACCTTGCACTGGTTACCTATAAAGCATCGCATTAACTTTAAAATCTTGCTTATTACCTATAAAGCCCTACATGGTTTAGCTCCTCAGTACTTGAGTGAACTCCTCTTGTATTACAGTCCATCACGTGCATTACGCTCTCAGGCGTCCTGTCATTTGGTAATACCTAGAATTTAAAAATCAAGTGCAGGTGGTAGAACCTTTTTCTATCTAGCGCCTAAAATTTTGGAATAGTCTTCCCTGCACTGTCCGGGAGGCAGACACACTCTTGTCAGTTTAAATCTAGACTAAAGAAGCATCTTTTTAATCTTGCATACACTACACTTCCATAATATAAATCCTCTGAGGGTTTAGGCTGCATTAGTTAGATCAACCGGAACCAGGAACATTTCAACTGATGCACTTGTTGCATCAAAGAGTGCAGAACAGTACTCTACTCTCAGCCAGTCTCGACTCATTGTTCCAAGGTTACCACAGCGAGCAGGATGCAGTTCATGCCCAGACCTGATGGTAGAGCAGAGAACGGAAAGCGGCGACCTGACAAGAGCTGAGATGATAGAGCTGGATAAAGAAGGACGCGGTCACTTGACACGTCTTCACCACAAAAATTCAAATGCTATTAGATTATTAATGATAATCTTAAATCTATAATTTACCTTATTAGTAAGTTTATTTATTTTTATTTAGCCTTGTTGTGCAAGCACTGACGAGCTTGTGCAGAGGTAGCAGCTTTTGCCAGAGGGGTACTGGAATCCCCTGGTTGAGCCTGGGTTCTCCTGAGGTTTTTTTTCTCGATTAGACTTTTGGGTTCCTCGCCACCATTTGCATAGTGTTTTTTTGCACTATTTGCATGGCCGGGTGGGCTGCTTTAGAATTTTAAAGTATTACTTAATTAACATTGCATATAGGAATTTATAGTCTGTTATATTTAACCTGTGCTTCTCTCTCCTTGATCTTAAATGTGTGCTCTCACTGTGCGTGCGTGTCTGTGTGTGTGCGCGTACTTGTCTGTGTGCGCGTCCGTGTGTCTGCGCGTCTGTGTGTTTGCCTATGTCTAAGTGTGTTATTACGTGTGCATGTTGTGTGTGTGGAGTGTTTTGTATGTGGGTATGTCTGTCTTCTGTGTTCCTTTTCTGTCGGTCTTTCGACGTTGTGTCGAGCCGACAGATGGGGTTCGTCCTTGAGTGGTTGCCCTGCAGGCTTATTACAAAAACTCCAACTGGTCCAAAATGCGGAAGCTCGAGTTCTAACACGTAAAAAAAAATATGAGCATATTAGCCTGGTTCTGTCAACCTTGCACTGGTTACCTATTAAAGGCGGGGAATTCGATTTCCGAATTACGCTTTAGACAACTGAGTCGGGCCGAGTACCAAAACAACCTTGTAGCCAATCAGCAGTAAGGTGCACAGTGCACAGGACGGACATCAGCCGAGCGCTGATGAAAGCGAAAGATGGGGTTAGGGGTGTGTTTGTTTTGGTGATTTGAACATCAACAACGGCTAAGAAAAATCGGACACCCCCGCCTTTAAGCATCGCATTAACTTTAAAATCTTGCTTATAGCCTATAAATCCTTACATGGTTTAGCTCCTCAGTACCTGAGTGAACTTCTCTTGTATTACAGTCCTTCACGTGCATTACGCTCTCAGGCATCCTGTCAGTTGGTAATACCTAGAATTTCAAAATCAATTGCAGGTGGTAGATCCTTTTCCTATCTGTCCGGGAGGCAGACACACTCTGTCAGTTTAAATCTAGACTAAAGACGCATCTTTTTATTCTTGCATACAATACACTTCCATAATATAACTCCTCTGAGTGTTTAGGCTGCATTAGTTAGATCAACCAGAACCAGGAACACTTCCAACAACTGATCTACCTGTTGTATCAAAGAATGCAGAACAGTACTCTACTCTCAGCTGTCTTGTCTCATTGTTTCGAGGTTACCACAGCAAGCAGGATGCAGTTCATGCCCAGACCTGATGGTAGAGCAGAGCCTATTATTTAGCCTATTTGTGCAAGCACTGTCGAGCTTGTGCAGAGGCTGCAGCTTTTGCCAGAGGGGAACTGGAATCCCCTGGTTGGGCCTGAGTTTTATTTTTCTCCATTGGAGTTTTGGGTTCCTCCACATTTTAGTGATTTTCAAACGATTTAAATCAACGGACCCTGATGTTTGTGAGTGTGACTGAAAAAGCGTTTGATTGTAGTTTCTAAAAACGGACAACCTGCTATACTTATGTGGTAAGGCAAGCACTTTGGCCCGGTTTCACAGACAGGGTTTAGCTTAAGCCAGTTAAGTCAGGTCACACATTCACGCCTTGTCTGTGAAACCGGGCCATAATGTTAAGCTTAGAGATAATGTTTATTCATTTCTGTCAATAAATATCTGCTTTAAATCCTCTGTATTGTGTTGATGTCTTTGATTCTTTATGTCATTTACTTCAGTATCTAAATAAAATATCTGATTGTGACGTACAGTGCTGTGTTGGGTTTCATTAATCATTATACCATGCTTTATACATATTTGAATAGAGAATTACTCCAGTTATGCATAAAATCGAATCTTTAACACACAGATTAAATCACAAATTAATTTAATCCTCCATGTGAGGGATGATAATTGTTTAAATAAATAAAAAAACGATTTTAACTATGTGACTGTTTTGTCATTAGGACGTGCTCGTCACGTCCCAGAAACGTTATTTGGTACGTGTCACCAGTCCTACTAGATACAAGACGAGCCACACCACAAATACCTTGTAACAGTTTTAATGTGGTGTGCAGGGGATTATGTGAAGTGTAGTCCGGTGGTGAATGAGGGCAGACAGTGGACCATGACAGTACGTCGCTGCGACGAATATGGTACGTTCCAGGTATGTCTTCAGGAGGTAATCACCACGCCCCAGCAAAGGTGCAATGTTACGTCATCATGACGAATATGTGAATCACAAAGTTACATCGCTGGAACGTTATTTGGTATATACGTGGCAATGAATATGGTCTGGTCCAGTTACGTCGTCACAACGTAACTGTGTTAGCTGGGGTGTAATGTAAAAAATTTAAATGGGAAGATCTTCCAGACCAAAGCTTCTGATGTGATATCTTATAGTAACAGTGACTTATTTATTTATTTAGAACTGAAAAAACTATGAGGCAGTGATTTATACACAACTGGGTAAAAATTAGTCAGATTAATATATTGAAGTTCTTCACATATGCATCCATTTTCACTAATTACTAATCAGAGGTGGACGAAGTACACAACTTCCTTACTTGAGTGAAAGTACAGATACTACTGGTCAAATATTACGCCACTACAAGTAAAAGTTGTAAAGACAGATTCTTACTTAAGTAAAAGTACAGAAGTACGTGCTTTAAAAAGTACTAAAGTATTAAAAGTAAATTTCCTTTATGTCAGTTGTGCATTGTTTTATTGTCGTATACCTTATGCCTCTGAAGCAACCTACTGAATACACTGAGTAGCTCACAGTATCAGTTGTATTAAAGGAGTAGTTCACTTCAAAATTTGCCCCCATTGACTTTCCATAGTAATTTTTATTCCTACCATGGAAAGTCAATGGGGGCAAATTTTGCAGTGAGCAACTCCTTCAAGAGCTTTATATGTTTAGCACATACTAATGTTTAGTTTAGATATAATCCTGTATGATCATTTAGCCTAATTATCCTCATTAGCCCCCTAGCCTATATGTATTTATGAGCAGTGTTCTTTTATTTTGTATATTCCCTTTACCAGTTTTAGCAGCAATTTACCAGTAAGTAGTAAGGTTCTTGTAAATAGTTAAGTGTAGAAGCCATGTGTTTGTTGGATTATTACCATTTGTATTGCCATAATTAAACTACAAACATAAACTATAGCTAGTAAAATGAAACTATGGTATTTTTAGTTGCTGTGGTTTTACTAAAGATTATTAATTGGAGTATGGTTCCTATATATAGAAAATGGTAAATTTGTGGATACGGTGGTTTTACTGAAAATACCATCCCTGCTGAAGAAAAACAATGCATTTTTAAATTAGAATGAGATTTTTTAATTAAATTTCTCTTTGTAGTGTGTTTTGGGTTTTATTACAATAGGATTTACCATCCCACCAATAGAATCCATCACATACAAGTAGACAACAAGTAGTACAATTCCCATTATAACCATTAAATCCATTACATTTTATGTTCTATTTTGGGCAGGGTTCTATTGTTTTTATTTCAACAGGAATACTTCAACTATAGTTACTTCAGTAAAAATATCATTCATTCACAAATCGCTTTAAATGATACAGCAGCAGATCAGAAGTTAACACGCACGTGTAGCTCAAGGTGTATGTGATGCTTATTTACCGTTTAGCCATTGTGTCGATCATTTTCATGACAATGTTTCTACGATCTTTGACTGATCGTAACCCACAGATGATTACACCACACTTTATCATCTGCCTTTTTCGTCTTTTATTGTTCTATTTGCCTTTTTAGAGCGCTATCAACGGTGTAGCAGCGCCTACGTTTACATTAGTTTAGCGGGGAAGATCCCAGAGTTGCCAGATTTGCGTTAAAAAAATCTGCCAAATGGCCATTCAAAGCTTGCCGGAAAACCGCGAGCTTAGAAAAACTGAAATACTTGGCAACAGTAAAAGGTCCTGGCAGATCGCAAGCCAGATAAATTGCGCACACAGGAAACCCCGCTGCATAGAAACCATTTTCTACTTTTGGACCTTTTTATAAATGTAGTGGAGTAAAAAGTATGATATTTGTCTTTCAAATGTAGTGAAGTTAAAGTACAAGTACTCCGAAAAAAATAATACTCAAGTAAAGTACAGATACTCAAAAAGTGTACTTAAGTACAGTACTCAGGTAAATTTACTTCGTTACTGTCCACCTCTGTTACTAATACATTGTCATTAAATATCTTGTTTTTGTAAAAACAAGCGTCTTACCATCTTTAAAGATTAAGTAATTTCTGCAGAACCGAACTGAAAAATGCACTCAAGCCCTCTTACCGCCCCCCTCTTTTCTGATTACTGAAACAAAAAGCCATTAAACTTGTTATTAAAGTTGCGTATAGAGGGTATGCATTGACGTCACTTTCCCACGTGAACATGTTGGGACACACCCTGGGACACGCTCCCTTGGGTGGCAAAACACCCAGAAAAATGGCTGAGGAGAATAGGAGAAACAAAGAAACCGGGACTAAAACACGCAATTATTTGCTGAAATTACAAGCAACTGGACTCGACGGTGATCCATACGGCTTCCCTACGACTTACAAAGGAATCAGGTGTTCCTGGACAATGAAATGTTGCGTGGAATTGCGTTTCCTGATATCGTAAGCAGTCATTTTGCCGAGTGTTTTGCCACCTACAGGGGTGCACTCCGGCGTGCTCACGTGGTGTGCACGTGGTAAAGTGACGACACATCCATACCCTCTAATAGGCCAAGACATAACCAAGACATTCCCTTTCTGTCGGTCTCTCGACGTTGTGTCGAGCCGACAGATGGGGTTCCTATGGAAAACGCCACAACACTGTGCCCTGTCACAATCTCTAGCGAAGCGATGGTGACTGGCCTGGGCGTGTCAGCCGTGAGCGCTACCACGAAATTGTAACCTACCAGTGGGTAGGTAGGGGGTCCCAGAGATTTTCTTGAAAGGTGGGAAGGCCCCTGCCTTCGGCCTCACAGGCGGCTGCCTTGTTTCTCTAACAGCGAGAAGCCGCCCGGCACCGTACGGGCCACTGGGTAAGCATTATTCCCCCCTGGGGGGGAAAAACGCTGCAGAGACCACTTCCTACCGCAGGGAGGAGTTTACTGGAGATACCAACATGGTCTCACCGTTAGGGGAGAACTCATGGGAGGAAAGTGCGGACTGAAGGAGTTAACCGCAAGGTGGAGGTCCACCTAGGGAAGGCCAGAGAGGCGCCTCGATCCAGTGCCCACGTGGAGGCTATACTCTGTGTGGAGAGAGCTCTCACCCAGTGGGCACGGGCGAACTTAGGACAGGTACGCCGTAGTGACCATGATCCAGTGTCCATGATCCAGTTCGCCAATCTCTGTTTGAGACAGCCCTTCCTGCTGATCTACAAAACAGACAAAAAGCTGCCATGTGCCCAGGAGCCTCTGAATTTGTTTCAGGAGGACCGCTGACTGCTTGAAATATTCCAGGCAGTTCAACACTGACTGAGCGCGCTCTGTAGTCAGTCGCGCTGTAATGGAGACAGAGTTGAGTTCCATACCAAGAAAGAAGATGCTCTGCGCAGGGGAGAGCTTGCTCTTTTCTCGGTTGACCTGTGGTCCCAATCGATCTAGGTGCCGAAGCACTAGGTTCCTGTGTGCACATAACAGATCTCGCGAGTGTGTCAAATGAGCCAGTTGTCGAGATAGTTTAGTACCCGCACACCTCTCTCCCTGAGGGGAGTGAGGGCGGCTTCCACGATCTTCGTGAAGACTTGTGGGGACAGGGACAGACCGAAAGGGAGGACTCTGTACTAATATGCCTTGAAAGCAAACCGTAGGAACGGGCGATGACGAGGGAGAATTGAGACATGAGAGTAAGTGTCCTTCAGGTCGATTGCCATGAATCCATCTTGACATCTGATAGATGCCAGGATGCGCTTCTGCGTGAACATCCTGAACGGCAGCTTGAGTAGGTGCCTGTTCAGGTTACGCAGATCTAGCACCCCCCTTTTTGGGGACGATGAAGTACGGCTGTAAAACCCGTTGAACATCTCGGCTAGAGGGACGAGCACGATCGCTTCCTCTCCAGAGGGGTGGCGACCTCGGCCTGAAGCATGGGAGCATCCTTGCCTCTGACTGAGGTTGAGAGGATGCCCCAAAACTTGGGCGGGCGTCTGGGGAGTTGGACCGTGTAGCCGAGACGGACCGTATCCCGTAGTCACGTGACGGTTTGGGAAGCTCTTGTCAGGCTCCCAGGGACCGAGACAGGGAGGCTAGGGGTACGTTCTGCTTCATCGACCTCCCAGGGGGTGGTTCGATGGCTGGCAGTGCGGATCCCTCGCCGTGGGGGGGCCCCTGGAGAGGAGATCGGCTCTGCTGTTTTACCTGCCTGGCGATGATGTAGCACAAGGCACCACCGATTGAGAGTGCTTAGGCTGATGATTATCCTCGACATTGGGTCTTGCCTCAACATTGAGTTGCCGAACACCGTCGTGTAGAGGGTGAGAGCGGCTGTGATAATACCCAGACAATGATGTAGCACAACGCACCGTCGATTGAGAGTGCTTAGGCTGCTGATTATCCTCGACATTGGGTCTCGCCGTGACGCAACGTCGAGTTGCAGAACACTGTCGTGTAGAGGGTGAGAGCAGCTGTGATAAACACCCAGAGAGAGAGAAAAACTCTTAGAAGTGGGCTGTTGGAATGGGGCAGGAACCATCCCGGATCTAGGGCCGTAGCCACTGCTGTCATGGAACGGGAAGCAAACGAGGTGGTGGCTGAGTCCCGTGGGAACACAACCACCCATGATGCAACGTCTGAATCGTCAACCGCCCACAGTGCGGGCAGGACGTATCCACAAGGGCTGCCCCAGCGTACTGGAATCAGACCTCGTGTCCGTCCCCCTCCTCGATGAGTGTGTTGCACCCACGAGAACAGCAGGACATGCCACGCTGGAGAAATTTGCTCTTTTAGAGCAAAAACTCGAACACTTCTGGAACCGCCGAGACGCCCAGGGGAAGTCGCCGCAGGAAGAGACAGTCCACTGCACCACGTCGTAGAACCGGCAGTCTGTGTTGCTAAGTATTAGTGAAGGTCTGCAATTCATGAGCGAAGGCTCCGAAGAACAAAAGGTGAATGAATGAGGCACGCTGTCTCCCTTTTATACCCGGATATCCCGCGGCGGAGTCCGGCATGCAAATTTCAATCGCCAATTTCATTGAAGAGATTGGTTCTCAAGGACGAACCCCATCTGTCGGCTCGACACAACGTCGAAAGACCGACAGAAAAGGAACACAGAAGACAGACATACCCACATACAAAACACTCCACACACACAATATGCACACGTAATAACACACTTAGACATAGACACACACAGACGCTCAGACACACGGACGCGCACACAGACAAGTATGCGCACACACACAGACACGCACGCACAGTGAGAGCACACATTTAAGATCAAGGAGAGAGAAGCACAGGTTAAATATAACAGACTATAAATTCCTATATGCAATGTTAATTAAGTAAAACTTTAAAATTCTAAAGCAGCCCACCCGGCCATGCAAATAGTGCAAAAAAACACTATGCAAATGGTGGCAAGGAACCCAAAAGTCTCTTTTCCTTTCGGCTGTTCCCTTCAGGGGTCGCCACAGCGAATCATCTGCCTCCATCTAGCCCTATCCCCTGCATCCTCTTCTCTCAGACCGACTACCTTCATGTCCTCCTTCACTACATCCATAAACCTCCTCTTTGGTCTTCCTCTCGGCCTCCTGCCTGGCAGCTCTAACCTCAGCATCCTTTTACCAATATATTCACTCTCCCTCCTCTGAACATGTCCAAACCATCTCAACCTGGCCTCTCTAACTTTGTCTCCAAAACATCTCACATGTGCTGTCCCTCTGATGTACTCATTCCTGATCCTATCCATCCTCGTCACTCCCAAAGAGAACCTCAACATCTTCAGCTCTGCTACCTCTAACTCTTCCTCCTGTCTTTTCCTCAGTGCAACTGTCTCCAAACCATACAACATCGCTGGTCTCACTACTGCCCTGTACACCTTTCCTTTCATTCTTGCTGGTACTCTTTTATCACACAACAGACCTGACACTTTTCTCCACCCATTCCAACCTGCCTGCACACGCTTCTTCACCTCTTTTCCACACTCCCCATTACTCTGTACTGTTGACCCTAAGTACTTAAAATCCTGCACCTTCTTTACCTCTTCTCCCTGTAACCTCACTGTTTCACTTGGATCCCTCTCATTCACACACATGTATTCTGTCTTGCTGCGACTAACCTTCATTCCTCTTCTCTCCAGAGCAAACCTCCACCTCTCTAGACTTTCCTCCACCTGCTCCCTGCTCTCACTACAGATCACAATATCATCCGCAAACATCATAGTCCATGGAGATTCCTGTCTGACCTCATCTGTCAGCCTGTCCATCACCACCGCAAACAAGAAGGGGCTCAGAGCCGATCCTTGATGCAGTCCCACCTTCACCGTGAACTCCTCTGTCACACCTACCGCACACCTTACCACTGTCCTACTGCTCTCATACATATCCTGCACCACTCTAACATACTTCTCTGCCACTCCAGACCTCCTCATACAATACCACAGCTCCTCTCTTGGCACCCTGTCATACGCTTTCTCTAAATCTACAAAGACACAATGCAGCTCTTTCTGACCCTCTCTGTACTTCTCCACAACCTTCTCAAAGCAAATATCGCATCTGTAGTGCTCTTTCTTGGCATGAAACCATACTGCTGCTCACAAATGCTCACTTCTCCCCTTAGCCTTGCTTCCACTACTCTTTCCCACAACTTCATTGTATGGCTCATCAGCTTAATACCTCTATAGTTTCCACAACTCTGCACATCTCCCTTGTTCTTAAAAATCGGCACCAAAACATTTCTCCTCCATTCCTCAGGCATCCTCTCACTCTCTAAGACCTCGTTGAACAACCTAGTTAAAAACTCTACTGCCATCTCTCCTAGACACTTCCATACCTCCACTGGTATGTCATCCGGACCAACCGCCTTTCCTCTCTTCATCCTCTTCAAAGCTCTCCTAACTTCACCCTTGCTAATCCTTTCTACTTCCTGCTCAACAATATTTGCCTCTACTACTCTTCTCTCCCTGCCATTTTCCTCATTCATCAGTTCCTCAAAGTACTCCTTCCATCTTTCCCTCACCCTCCTGTCACCTGTTAACACATTTCCATCTCTATCTTTAATCACTCTAACCTGCTGCACATCCTTTCCATCTCTATCCCTCTGCCTCGCCAACCGATACAAATCCCTCTCACCTTCCTTACTATCTAACCTTGCATACATATCCTCATAAGCTTTCTGTTTGGCCTTTGCAACCTCTATCTTAACCTCACGCTGCATCTCCCTATATTCCTGTCTACTTTCCTCCGTCCTCTCACTGTCCCACTTCTTCCTAGCTAACCTCTTCCTCTGGATACTCTCCTGAACTTCCTCATTCCACCACCAAGTCTCCTTGTCTTCTTTTCTCCTTCCAGATGATACACCTAGCACCTTCCTACCTGTCTCCCTGATCACTTTGGCTGTAGTAGTCCAGTCATCTGGAAGCACCTCCTGACCACCTAAAGCCTGTCTCAACTCTTCCCTGAAAACAACACGGCACTCTTCCTTTTCCAACTTCCACCACTTTGTCTTCTGCTCTGCCTTTGCTCTCTTCATCTTCCTCACCACCAGAGTCATCTTACACACCACCATCCTATGCTGTCTAGCTACACTCTCTCCTACCACTACTTTGCAATCGCTAATCTCCATCAGATTACAGCGTCTACATAAAATATAGTCCACCTGTGTGCTCCTGCCACCACTCTTATATGTCACCCTGTGTTCCTGCCTCTTCTGAAAGTACGTGTTCACCACAGCCATCTCCATACTTTTAGCAAAGTCTACCAACCTCTGTCCTTCTGGGTTCCTTTCCTGAAGACCAAACCTGCCCATCACTTCCTCATCCCCACTATTCCCTTCACCAACATGTCCATTAAAGTCTGCGCCTATCACCACTCTCTCACCTCTGGGAACACTCTGCATCACTTCCTCAAACTCGCTCCAGAATCTGTCTTTCTCCTCTTGCTCACAACCTACTTGTGGAGCATAAGCACTGACAACATTCAACATCACACCTTCAATTTCCAGCTTCAGACTCATCAACCTATCTGACACTCTCTTTACCTCCAGAACATTCTTCACACACTCCTCCTTCAGGATCACTCCTACTCCATTTCTCTTCCTGTCCGCACCATGATAAAACAGTTTAAACCCTGCTCCAATGCTTCTAGCCTTGCTCCCTTTCCACCTGGTCTCCTGGACACACAGAATGTCGACTTTCCTCCTCTGCATCATATCTACCAGCTCTCTGCCTTTACCTGTCAACGTACCAACATTCAAAGTCCCTACTTTCAGTCTGAAACTCCTGCCTTTCCTCTTCTCTCTCTGCCTACGGACACGCCTTCCTCCTCTCCTTTGACCAACAGTAGCCCAATTTCCACCAGTGCCCTGTAGGTCAACGGCACCGATGGCGGTCGTTGTTAACCCGGGCCCCGACCGATCCGGTATGGAAGTCATGTTAGTGATTCGCATATTTGATTTGGCAAAAGTTTTATGTCGGATGCCCTTCCTGACACAACCCTCTCTATTTATCCGGGCTTGGGACCGGCACAAAAAGTACACTGGCTTGTGACCTCCTGTGGCTAGATTAACGACACCCAAAATCCTAATCGAGAAAAAAAACCTCAGGAGAACCCAGGCCCAACCAGGGGATTCCAGTTCCCCTCTGGCAAAAGCTGCTGCCTCTGCACAAGCTCACAGTGCTTGCACAACAAGGCTAAATAAAAATAAATAAACTTACTAATAAGGTAAATTATAGTTTAAGATTATCATTAATAATCTAATAGCATTTGAAATTTTGTGTGAAGACGTGTAAAGTGACCGCGTCCTTCTTTATCCAGCTCTATCATCTCAGCTCTTGTCAGGTCGCCGCTTCCCATTCTCCGCTCTACCATCAGGTCGGCCATGAACTGCATCCTGCTCGCTGTGGTAACCTTGGAACAATGAGACAAGACTGGCTGAGAGTAGAGTACTGTTCTGCACTCTTTGATGCAACAAGTACATCAGTTGTGTTTGGTTCCGGTTGATCTAACTAATGCAGCCTAAACCCTCAGAGGATTTATATTATGGAAGTGTAGTGTATGCAAGATTAAAAAGATGCGTCTTTAGTCTAGATTTAAACTGACAGAGTGTGTCTGCCTCCCGGACAGTGCAGGGAAGACTATTCCAAAGTTTAGGCGCTAGATAGGAAAAGGATCTACCACCTGCACTTGATTTTGAAATTCTAGGTATTACCAACTGACAGGACGCCTGAGAGCGTAATGCACGTGAAGGACTGTAATACAAGAGGAGTTCACTCAAGTACTGAGGAGCTAAACCATGTAGGGCTTTATAGGTAATAAGCAAGATTTTAAAGTTAACGCGATGCTTTATAGGTAACCAGTGCAAGGTTGACAGAACCGGGCTAATATGTTCATACTTTTTTGTACGTGTAAGAACTCGAGCTGCCGCGTTTTGGACCAGTTGGAGTTTTTGTAATAAGCCTGCAGGGCAACCACCTAACAGTGCATTACAGTAATCTAGTCTTGATGTCATGAATGCATGAATTAACTTCTCTGCATCTGATAGTGACAGCATATGACGTAGTTTAGATATATTCTTAAAATGGAAAAATGCAATTTTACAGGTGTTGGCGACATGGCTGTCAAATGACAGATTACTATCGAATAGAACACCAAGATTCTTAGCTGACGACGAGGGTTTTATGGAACATCCGTCAATAGTTGAGCAGTATTCTTGGTTGTTACGTATAGCAGTTTTCGGTCCAATAAGTAACACTTCTGTTTTGTCCGAGTTCAGTAATAACAAGTTGTTACTCATCCAGTTTTTTATATCGACTATGCATTCTATTATTCTATGGAACTGCTGTGTTTCATGAGGCTTCGAGTAAATATAAATTTGAGTATCATCAGCATAACAGTGAAAGCTAACTCCGTGTCGCTTTATTATATCTCCTAGAGGTAGCATGTATAATGCGAAGAGCAGAGGCTCTAAGACTGAGCCCTGTGGTACACTGTACTGGACTTGTGATTTGCGTGACACCTCATTGTTTATTGAACTGTCGAATAAATAAGATTTAAACCATTTCAAAGCTATTCCTTTAATGCCGACGTAATTTTCGAGTCTATGTAGGAGTGTGCTGTGGTCAATGGTGTCGAATGCAGCACTAAGGTCTAGCAGCACCAATAACGACATACAACCTTGGTCAGACGCCAATAGCAGATCATTTGTAACTCTGATCAAAGCAGTCTCTGTACTGTGACATGCTCTAAATCCAGATTGGAATTCTTCATTGATGTCATTCCTTTGGAGGAAGGAGCATAATTGAGTTGAAACTACTTTTTCCAGACCTTCAGATATGAAAGGTAGATTTGATATAGGCCTGTAGTTCCCTAGTTCTCTAAGGTCGAGTTGGGTTTTTTTGACAAGGGGCCTTATAACAGCCATCTTATATGCTTGATGCACATGTCCTAATGTCAGAGATGAGTTAATGATACTAAGAAGAAGAACTATAATTTCTGGGAGCATCTCTTTCAGTAGATTTGTAGGTATAGGGTCTAGCATGCATGTTGTACAAAGTATATTGATGAAACAAATTGTATTATTACAAATTCAATGATTTAAACGTGTCTCGTTCTGGACCATATAGTGAACAACCTAAAGCAACAGAATAGCCCACTTGTTGAAAAACATCACCAAAGGGGTACCCTGCGAAGTATGAAGCGACGCAGAGGGGCGCTGTCCAAATGTCAATATGTGAAGAGTCACAGCTACAATCTATATACAGTATATCCAACTGGGCCACTCCCGTGGGTGGCAAAAAACTCAGCCAAATCACTGCTTACAATATCAGGAAACGCAATTCCGTGAAACATTTCAGTGTCCAGGAGCACCTGATTCCTTAAGTCATAGGGAAGTCGTAAGGATCACCGTAGAGTCCAGCTGCTTGTAATTTTAGCAAATAATTGCGTGTTTTAGTCCAGGTTTCTTTGTTTCTCCTATTCTCCAAGCCATTTTGCTGGGTGTTTTGCCACCCAGGGGAGCGTGTCCCAGGGCGTGTCCCGAAATGTTCACGTGGGAAAGTGACGTCAATGCATACCCTCTATTAGTTAATAAAGCTAATTCCTAACAAGGAAATGTTAACAAAGTTGTTGGCCTAGTCATGCATACCCATTGAGAAGAAAGTCGTCAAGTCTGAACCATTAGATTTTAAATAGCAATTTAATATAATAAAGGGTTTATTTTTTCTTAACTGTGTCTGTAATTTATTAAAGAAACGTATTCAGTAAACAAGCGTTTACTTACACCTTTACATACTTTAGGTCTGTAGTGACCATATACACTTTTTACAATAGATTAATGTCAGGTTCCGGGTCTGATCACCTGCTTGTCTTGTTTTGTCTCATCTGTGTTTAGGGTTTGTCGAGCACATGGGGTTGTTTTGACACCTCTCCATGTGCTCGGAGTCTGCGTGTGTGTGCCCCTCGTTATTCTCTCATCACCTCACACCGGATTTCACTCCTGCTAAACACGTCACACCGGTTGCCACTCCCGCTATCTTTTTCCTCTCTTATTTAATTCCCCATGTTTCTCTGTCCCGTGTCAGTCCCTGACGCCTAGTCTTGTACCTTTTACCTTGTACCTAGTATCTAGTATCTTGAATCTTGTCTTGTCTTGTGGAGTATTTACACACTCTCGTTTTGTCCAGGCTCCAGAGCTATTTGCACCCTGCAAGGTGTTCTGCTGTTCCCGCAGATTGCTGCCCCAGCGACCTTGGCTCTTTCTCGTATCGGCTGTATGGAGGATTCGTTTAAGACGGGTGAAAACTTCCAAACCTCTCCACTGTCATCTCGTCTCAGGGACTCCGGATTTGCCACAGCTCTCCACCTGCTCTCGACCATGACTCTTACCACTGCAGGAGAGGTTCTTGCCTTGGTGGAATTCGACAGCTCTCCCTTCGGGGTTTTCCAGACAGATTTATCGACAGCTCTCCCTTCGGGGTTTTCCAGACGGATTTATCGACAGCTCTCCCTATGGGGTTTTCCAGATGGATTTATCGACAGCTCTCCCTACGGGTTTTCCAAACGGATCTATCTGCTTCTTTCCCTACGGGGTTGTTCAGACATATCTACTGTCTTCTCTCCCTACGGGGTTGTTTCCACTGGGACTAGAGCCTTGTCTCCCCTTCGGGGGTTTTTACCAGTCTCCCTGGATTTTGCATTACGCCAATTTGGCCCTGAACTATCGGGAGGTTGACTTTTCCCGGACTATTTCCCAGATCTCTCACTCTCTGGTCATTAAATGACCCTTTATTGAACACTGCATCTGACTCTCGCCTCATCCCTCATAACAATTCATTAGAAAACATATATTATTTGAACTTTTTTCACGTTAAATTGTTGATAAAAGCTAAACTTGTATAGATCATACCAGGTTTTCCAATGAAAAGACTTAATTGCTATATTCTTGTTCTCTTGACAAAATCATTAAAAAAGTTGTAAAAACTAACCTCCAGCATTTCTTTCTCATTGTCTGAACCAGAAAGGTAATTGACTCTGGACAAGAAGTTAAAAACTTTCACCACTCAGATCTATAACCCAGTTAATCATTCACTCAGACATTGGCAATGACCTCTTCATCTGTAGTCATGCATTAGTTTTTACACTGTTAGAATTTCACACAATTTACACTGAACAAAATTATAAATGCAACACTTTTGTTTTTTCCCCCATTTTTCATGAGCTGAACTCAAAGATCTAAGACTTTTTCTGTGTACACAAAAGGTCTATTTCTCTCAAATATTGTTCACAAATCTGTCTAAATATGTGTTATTGAGCACTTCTCATTTGCCGAGTTATTGCACAGATGTGCCTTAGTCTGGCAACAATAAAAGAAACACATCTCCTTCGCATAGAGTTGATCAGGTTGTTAATTGTGGCCTGTGGAATGTTGGTCCACTCCTCTTCAATGGCTGGTTTAGGGTTATGGCTCACCCACACGATGCCATACACGTTGTCTGCCATCTGCCCTGTACAGTGAAAACCGGGATTCATCCGTGAAGAGAACACCTCTCCAAAGTGCCAGACACCATCGAATGTGAACATTTGCCCACTAAAGTCGGTTACGACGACAAACTGCAGTCAGGTCGAGACCCCAATGAGGACGACGAGCATGCAGATGAGCTTCCGATTGTTGCAGCAGCTGTCCGGGTGGCTGGTCTCAGACGATCTTGGAGGTGAAGATGCTGAATGTGGAGGTCCTGGGCTGGTGTGGTTACACGTGGTCTGTGGTTGTGAGGCCAGTTGGATGTACTGCCAAATTCTCTGAAACGCCTTTGGAGATGGCTTATGGTAGAGAAATGAACATTCAATTCACGGGCAACAGCTCTGGTGGACATTCCTGCAGTCAGCATGCCAATTGCACGCTCCCTCAAAACTTGCGACATCTGTGGCATTGTGCTGTGTGATAAAACTGAACATTTTAGAGTGGCCTTTTATTGTGGCCAGCCTAAGGCACACCTGTGCAATAATCATGCTTTCTAATCAACATCTTGATATGCCACACCTGTGATTATCTCGGCAAAGGAGAAGTGCTCACTAACACAGATTTTGACAGATTTGTGAACAATATTCACAAAAAGTCTTAGGTCTTTGAGTTCAGCTCATGAAAAATGGGGGCAAAAACAAAAGTGTTGCGTTTATAATTTTGGTCAGTGTAGATTAGGACCCCCATAGGAGCAATGGAAGTACACTCAAGCAAACTTGACAAATCAGTTAAATTATTCATTTACATTCATTCATTTATTGTTTATATAATTTGTTAAACCATGTAGTTTCTACCAAATATGAGTGATGTAATTAACGATGTTATTATTTTATGACTTTCAATAAAAGTGATACTGCAAATGTTCTTTTTACAAGTTGGCCAGTGAAATGTAAAGTCAAATGTAAAATTAGTTTCCTTTCCCTGGACTGAAATGTTAAAATGTTATTAACAGGCTAATCAAGGTCAAAAGGGCTAGTCTATCTAATCTTGTACTGCAGTATGTGTTAGAAAAACAGCCAGACACTGCTGAAGTGAATTTAATTACTTAAAGCAAACACACAAGAGAGTCCTGCTCAACTCATTTGTGGGGTATAATGATTTTCTCGGCATGCATTACAGAGCTATTTATCAAAGCACAGAGAGCTAGCATGACAGAACTACTTTGTTACTGTCATCATAGCAGCCGCTCTACAGATTTATGGTATTAGTCTTCTCTTGCTCTCATTGGTTGTGCAGATTTGGGCTGTACTAAAGACTCTATATTAACTTAATTATTTAACTCAAGTAGCATGCAAAGTAGCCAAGCAAAATATAAGGATCAATACCTTAAATTCTACAAATAATTACTCTTTTTGCATGCATATAAAAGTATTTTTTATTGAATGTCCAAATGAATGTTTTATAATCTGTATGATCTGAACGCTTAGTCTTTTGTCAGAGATAAATGGAACATAGGCCTTTTAAAGCCCACTGGCTTGTTTAATGTGAAAACTTTTAGGTCCACAGAACCATTTTGATGAATAGAGCCCTGTGTGAGATAAATGCAAGGTCGTCTAATTGTGCTGATGCCTGTCTGGCCTCTAAAAAGCACCTATAACATTTTGATTTAAAAATGGATTGAGTGGTCTGGAATAAATGTGTATTGCTGGGTAGACAAAACAAACTTGAAACCATACTCAGAAAATAAGTTGACATTATATTAACATGTAAAAATTGTTTAGAACAATATAACAGAAAATAAGCTGTCATTATGTTAACATGTAAACATTGTTTATAACAATATAAAGTCTTCATGTTTCTGTTTATGTTTCCTGTATCCAAGCAGGTTCAAATTTACAGAGCAAATTGCTATGAGCACATATCCCAGATGGGTAAAATGACCAAAATCTTACTAACTCCAAAAAGTGATCAACTTAATTATTTAAACCCTTGGGTGGTGTTTTGGTCTGTGGGACCTGTTTTCGAAGTTTAATAATAATATATTTACATTTATTCATGATAAACATGTTTTTCCCCTCATAGATATGACAGTGAATGACATATACAGAATTAAACATATATGCAGTCTATTTTGGGATTGAGTAAACATCTGTGCAGTATTTTTTTTTTTTTTAGATGATTTTACATAGTTACGGCTTTACTGATTTAACAAATCAAGTAATAATATGGGTCTAGACCTGCAAGCATTGACTGAGAACAAAATCATAAACACTATTAATGGGTTAAAAACCTCAAGTAATTTGACTGAATGTTTGAATGGGCAGAATGAGCTGCTCTTTACACACTGTTGGGTTTCTCTGGCACTGTAATTTGGTTTGTAGTGAGGGGAAATCTTTCATCTTTTCTCTCTTTCTTCCGTCTGCATAGGACAAAGACTGCTTCACACTCTCAATCCCCTATGACAAAGACCAAAAGACAAAAGAATCGTTTTCATTAAAAAAAAATAAGGCACATGAAGCTGTAAAGATAAAGTAACAGAGCAATGCAACACTCTTGTGTTAATCACTCCACTCCAACTCCATTCTGGGTATTTCTGTTCCTAATTAGTTTTAACTTTATTGTAAAGCCTTACAGATCTACACAAAGTAAACTACATCATACTGTTAAAACAACTTTGGCACAGTAGTCTAGTTAGTATTTCCCAAACTCACTCCTACGCCTGTCATATTTTTCACACACTCCTGTATTTGACACATTCAGATTAGTTCATGAATCTCTGCTAACAAGCTCATGACTTTAATCCGGTGAGTTAAATAAGGAAGACATAGAAAATTGCAGTGGGTCCCCAGGACCAGAGTTAATACTGCATTAGTAAGTTAGTACGAATCTTAATTTTAAAAGCTTTTTTGCGAATTATGCATTATCAAAATGAACTTTAAATTAGGCATACTCAATTAGTATTTAAATTAAGCATTAAATATTCACATTGCACACACACCTCTAGCGAACCGGTTTGCAAGTTAAAGTGTGAGTGTTTTTATGTCACGATCCTGCCTCTCTCATTCATGCTTTCCTTGTCTTGTGTCAGGATCGTGACAGTCCCTCGTGTTTTGTGTGGAAGCACATGGCCATTGTTTGTTTTTGGTGTGCCATATGCTCTCCTGTCACCTGTATTGACCCCCCCTCGTTTTTTCATTAATTATCTTGTTATTGTTTCATGCCCCTCACATGTTCCCCTCTTTGTTTGATCCCTATTTATTTCCCTTGTGTTTGTTGTCTTGTGCCGGTTTGTTTTGCAACTTTGTACGGCGTTGTGTTCTGAAGGTCCCTGAGAAGTCTATTCAGTCAAGTCAAGTTTTAGTTTTAGTCTAGTCAAGTCTGTTTATTGTATATTGTCAAGTTCCTGATTGTTTTACCCCCTCGTGTTTTTGTTTTTCTTGTTTTGTGTTTACTAAAAAAATCTGTTTAAATCGCTGTCTGCACCTGGATTCTGTCTCCTGCATTCCTGACATTTTACAGAAGTTAAATTGCACACATGTCTGCTGTGCTCTTGATACATCACACAATCAACATCAGAAGAGTAAAACAATGTAAATGTTCTCCTGATAACTGTGAAAAGGTTATCTGCCTTCCACTCTTCTATTCATAAGTTATAAGAGTGGTCAGAAAAGGTCAGTAAGAAAATAAAAGTATGTCTATGGAGTATGCCGATCTAAATGCGCACACAGTGTTACCTTGGCAACATATTTGGCACATTTCAGAGACCTGTTATTACATTCATTGGAACCAAAGAAACATCTTAACCTTTTTATTGTGGTTGCTGCGTATTCCTAATTTGGGTTTGTATTCAGTTTTTACTCAGAGTGTAAATTTAATGTGAAGAAATAAAAAAATTAGAGGGTCACATAAATACAAATAAATTGTTCCCTATATGAAATGCACTAAAATTGAATTTTTTATTTGCGCTTTTACCATCTAAAAAAATTCCAGTTTGGACCGGATAGTAATAATAAAGCTTATTAAAAATATATAATTGTGGTTATTGTCAAATTGTTTTGGTCCAATGATCAAATCCTTTCATTTATTGCACCATGGAATTTATGCTGTTAATTCGTGTTTCTGTGAACAGACAAAATATTTTTAGAAAAGTGTAACTATTAAAGAAAAGGCATGCATTTTAATCACAACAAAAAAGCCATAGTCTCCAAACAAAAATATATACAGTATCCCTAACAATTCCATATGCCAATATAACCAGATTGTATCTACAAGATGCAATTTAATATGTGTTGTTGGAAAAGTTCAATTAGAGAGGAACAGGTCAAGTATGAGGACTTTGATTCTTTTTGGATGAAACCAGGAGGTTTTGACATACATTCAGTTAAACATTTAGTCTGTTTTAATGCCAGACCCAGTCCTGGGGCTGTCCTCTAGGCAAGAGAAATAGTTTTTGTGTAGGAATAACAGAAATTAGGCAACATCTCTTTTGCAAAGACTAAGAAATTGACATAGAAGGACATTTTTAAAAATAGAGTAACATTGAACTTATTCAATTGTGAAATGTACTCCAGTCATCTTATTTATTACTCACATTTGTAATTACATTTTAAGATATCTGTATTATTTTGTTTTAATATAGTATGAAAACTAATTATATAGTAATGATATCAGCAGCCAGGGACTAACTGTACAATTATAATCCTTGACCTCTTGAGATCTCTTTTCCAAGCAAAAGGAGCCCAACATTTCTACAAGGCCTACTTTCAAAAAATACAAAACATACATCAACAACATTAATACAGTTAATATGTAGAACCATATATAAATCAATATTGTTGCTTGAGTCAGTTTCCCAAAAAATTTTGAGCTGTCAATCAAACATCACTCACTAACCCTCTTACAGTTAAACTGTCAGCTGTGAAACATCATGACTGTGAATATCCAAATAATTCATTTGAAGAAAGTAATGAAATAACTGTGGAAAAGGAAATGTTGTGATTTCTTCTAAAGAGAAAAAATAGCAACCTAGGCTTTGCTTTTTAACACTATATTATCATAAAAGGATGTTCCTGTTATATTAGTGCTAAGTGTCAGAAAGGAACTTTTTATTAAGGTGCAATATTTGTCCCCTGGAGCATTTTTAACAATGTAAGCACAAAGTGTCAACTCAATCCTGAAGTACTGCTGTAAATAAAATATGTTAATACAATAAATGTTCTGCTACACCATATTTTAAATAATTGAATGTTTCATATGTTATATTAAACAGCTCTGTATTTTCTAATTTCCTCTGAGCAAGATTTAGTGTAATTTCTCTCTTTTATTTCAAACTACAGCCAGATTATCAAAGATTCATGCTGTTCTATATTCACACTGAGAACACATTCCATCTCAGAACCCATTTATGAGAGGACTGTTGAGCTCATGAATAACACAAACAGTTGACCCTGTCCTCCTGTGACAAAGGAACTTTTAAAAACACATAATCCTTTGAGGAAAAAATCTATTGAATTTCTAACACTGCTTATAAAACAAAAACCTCTCTTCCAGCCCTGTCAAGCTCTTGTGTTTTGACGGTTTTCAGGAGGTTTTGTGCACTTGTCTGCAGGTCAGGCAGTGAGAGCAGCTGGCTTTCCAGTTGAACACATTACATTTATGCACTTGGCAGGCACTTTTATACACAGTGATTTACACTGCATCCAGGCTCTATTTTATGAGTAAGTGCTAGGAATCGAACCCATGACCTTGGCATTGCTAGCACCATGCTCTACGAGTTTATAGTTGGCAGTTTTTTAGGTCACTTTCTTGGTGGTGTTACACACTGCTTTTCTGCATACATAAATTAAGCACTGAGGAACTTTAATCTAAAGGTAATTTAAATTAACAAAATGAGAGAAAGAGGTGGATAAAATTTTAACGAGCAGGAAGAAATAATGGAAGCCTCTGGTCTTAACTTCCCCATATTAAGGTCTTGTAAGAAATGACTCTGAATCTAATTACAAACAGAATTTTAACAACATCAAATAGATCTTTAGTAATGAGAAAACAATTAAAGCTCAGGAAGCTGAGGACTTCCACATTTTAATTTCCCATATATAAAACAGTCGGAGGATAAGTAATAAGTGTCACGGTCCTGCATTCTTGGTTCTGTATTTCTAGTCATGTGGCAGGATCGGGAGGGAGCCCTTAGGTTCTATGTGAGAAAGCCATGAGTTGTTTGTTATGACATCTCATGTGTTTTCTCGTGTCTTGTCATTGGCCCTGCCCCTCTCGTTTCATGTATTGCTTCCCTGCCGTGTTTAATGTTTCCCACCTGCCCTGTGTCATTATCCCTCGTTTGTCTTGCCTTTAAAATGCCCTCATGTTTCTTTTTCCTGTGCTGGTGGATTGTGTATGTACTTGTACCTTTGTGCTTACCAGTGTGTAGTTACCTCTTGTCGTTGTCTGTCACGTAAGTCTAGCGCTGTCTAAAGATCCTGTCTAGTTTAGTTATTTACTGTTGTTTCTGGTTTTGCCCCCTCGTGGGAAGTTTTTGTTTACATTTTTGAAAGAGTCTTTAAGTTATCTTGTCTGTTCCCCATTGTGGGAGTTTTCGTTTTGCCTTTATTAAAGTCTTGTTTTGTTAACCCCTTCACGCCTGCCTGCATTTGGGTTCTCTTTCCACCACGATTCCTGACAAATAAGCCCAGAATTATGATCATCAGAACTACATCGTATTTACATTCATGCAGATGATTTTTAACTAAAGTGTCATGCAACAATAAATAATTAAATTACCTTATATCATCATAAATAATATAAAAATGAACTCCGAAGCTCTGTATTTACTTCCTGTATGAATTTCAATATAAAGATCTTTCTGAAATCACAGCATTTTGACCCACTGAGCCACATGCCCTTGTGTAACTGTCTCACCAAGACACACATATCTGATAAAAAAGAACAGCAGCACCCTTACCATAACACAAATATTTGTTTTACTTCTACCAGGCTGTGCAAGCATTTAAAAATGTGCACCAATTAAATGATAATACACTCTACATTATTTCACCAAAAAAAATGCAAAAGGCCAAGAGATAAAAGTTTGGTATTAGTGTGCACAACATGCATAAAATGGACCATGAATTGTAATTAGTGTGACTAACATGAGAGTAAAAGAGAAACAGATCCGAATTTAATCTGATCGAATCCCTGGCAGGCTGAATTGTGAATGGCTGATAGAGATAAAACCTACAAATCTTCTAGTTTGCATGCTTAATCCTATTTACAACAGACTAAAAAAAATGAAGAATAGGATAAAGCAATAGGTTCTTCAAAAAGAGGAATTATATATTTATTTTCTGTCACCAGTTTCCTTTTTGTTGTTGACTTAAGATCTTTACTTTGCTTTATATGTGTGTGTTTCTGGAGATGGGCAGAGAAAAGCAGCCATGCGTAGAATTGGCTCATCACGGAAAAGCACCTCTTATATCACAAACTGCTTTCAAAAGGAGACACATTTATTCATACATTTGCTGGAACGCAGTTGTGCAGACAAATCCAGACAAGTGTGGAGAAATGCTCTGCACATGCGCAGATGTTGATTTTATGTAAACACCCAAATTGAACACTATGCATGAACACTAAACAAGTGATAACAGCTACTGTATAATATTTTTTAACTGAACACCAAATATCAACACTAGCATCCCAACACTAGGATTTTTTTCACTCAGTAATTTGCTGTGTGCGAAATCCTATTACAGGAAGAGCTCGCCCAACAGTAAAGAACTTGTCAATTCCATCTAGAAAACACCTTTCTAATACTGTGGACTTGTTTAACCCCTCTTTTCTAAAGTCCTCCCTATTTGACATACATATCAATTTATGTAAACATCAGGGGCCTCCTTTATTAATTTAATAAATGGTAACACTTTAGTATAGGGACCAATTCTCACTATTAACTAGTTGCTTATTAGATGCCTATTTTTAGCATATTGGCTGTTTATTAGTACTTATAAACCACATATTCAACATGACCATATTCTACTTCCCTGATCCTACCTAATACCTAAACCTAACAACTACCTTACTAACTATTAATAAGCAACAAATTAGTAGTTTACTGAGGCAAAAGTCATAGTTAATAGTTTATTAATACCGAGAATTGGACCTTAAAATAAAGTGTGACCTAATAAATTTAATAAAAATAGGCATAGAAATGTGCACACACAATTTGCCACACACAACTCTGGATTTATAAAAAATAAACTTGCTGTAAATAACTAAATAACGTAAGGATGCAGACCATCCATATGCACCCTTTTGCTGGTTTGGGGAAAGTAATGAAGTAAACAACTCTCATTACCGGAGTTAAGTACTTACATTACATCTAACAGTAAAACAAAAAGTATAGATATATTTCTAGTGAATGCACTGCTTTTAAACACTTTCATGTGTCATATTGTTTTTTACGGTTTTAATGACAGCGATGAGTTTGAGGTGCATGATGATTCCTCTTAAACTAAATTGCCGAACACGTGTTATGAGAAAATATCTGAAATATACTATCCAAATATTTTTTGTATGGATTGTGGACACTGCTGGATCCGGTGGTAGTGCGGTCCATTGACCCATATTTTCCAAATGTCTGGTACGCTCACGTAGCTAGGTAAAAAATGCACATAGAAACAATATGCAGATGACATTATGCATAGTAGAACGAGATGTTGTAAGCTCCCTTTACAACAGGTTATTTCAGGGAGGAGATGGTGTGGAGATATGTACTAGTCTTCAGATGACTGGGTTTTATAAAAGGGATTTTGGGCAGGTTACCATGGTTTTATCATTTAAAATTACAAAGTAAAATTTAGGGATTAAATGTCAGGTTATTGTGCAGAAAAACCCAGATCAACACATTCTAACTCCTGACTCGTCACATATTGAAGTTTGGGTAGTGTCCTTCAGCTTTTTTCCAACGTCCGGGGTACTCGTTTGCTTTTCATGAGAAACCATTGCTGCCAATACAAGGACGTGACAGGCACGCACCGTCCGTCATAGTGAAATTATATATTGGGGTATGATTTTGTAATGTGTTGGGGTTTGATTTTCAGTTTTACAGTCAGGATAATTGTGTTTACATGATGCTGTGCAGACAGTTTGAGCAAGTAAAAAAAAGTGTACCAAGCCCAGGGGTGCAGATGGGATTTTTTAACTGGGGGGACCAAGCTGTCAGCAAATGATTTCAACTCAGTTAGTTATTTTGTGTAAGTTGCGCTTTAACTAGTGTTCAAGTAGTTACTTTGTGTAAGTTGGGCTAATCGTTTGTAAAAAAAAGCCATTGGAGGATTCTTATTTGAAATCATGGATAAACAACAACGAACAAAAGCCTACCAACACTAGTAATGCATGATCAAACTGTTATTTGTCTAGTATGCCAATCACCCACCAAAACTTCATGCCTTCTGCAAAATGTTTCATTTAAACATTTAAACATAAATCATTAAATTTACCTCAGTCGACTTATACAGTAATTTGGTTAGATGATAATGTTATGCCATGACCCTAATTAAGTCTTGCAAGTCCAGATAAATCATTATTTCCTGACGATACATTGTTTGATTTATCCAACCATTCTTTTTGTGTTAATTCACTATTTGCCTCTGTCCACTCACCTAATTGCATAGTCATGTTCTCCACGTTTTGCTGTGTTTGCTAAGTGCAAAAGACTATCTATATTACTAGTCATTGCCTTTATGTGCCTTTATGCAGTCCAAAAAATCACCAGCTCAGTCACCGATGATGGCATTTGATCACTAGGGTTATCGCTACTACAGGCACAATTGAGGCAGCTAACAGCTCCTCATAGGACCCCGGGGACGGGGTCATGAGTCGTAGCAGGCTAGCAGCCTACAGAGACCACACAGAGAACTAGTGATGGGAATTATGATTCATTTGAGTGATTCGTTCTTTTTCAGTTCGTTCACCAAAATGATTCGTTCAGATTCGTTCACTGATTCGTTCAGTGACCATTTCTATATTACTCCAGCAGGTGGCGAAAAAGAGTTGTGTTATGTCAACAAACGTATTAATGGACGTCTACTCATTAAATAAATAAAAATAAGTCTAAATAAGATGTTCAGATGACCAACGCACAAGGTTTTTCTGCATAATTAAAAAGTTAATTGTTTGGTCATTTACACATTCATAAATCTGGGATTATTTTAAACGTGAAGTTTATGTATTTTAAATAAACAAGCATGCAAAGTAGCCTACCTGTAACTGCGCTTTGCATCCGCTTTCTGCTGATTGCTGAACGAGACTCACATGCTAAATGACCGACCTACAGTGTACACTCTCGTTCAATTCGTTCATGAACGACATGTACCGATTCGTTCCATTCGTTCACGAACGAGATCTCTCTCTCTCGTTCAGACTCAACAGCGACCTGGTCAGTGTGGGCGTATTCGTTCAGTGGAAGATCTTACCAATAGGCCCTTTTCACAATGACGTCACTTAACTTCCGCCTTTTCGCAAAGCAGTGTATCATAACATCCGTCTTGCAACAAACAAGAAGAAGTACTTCCGTTTTGCCGTCGTGCTGGAATTTAACAACAGTGGAAAAAATGGACAAACACGTATTCAAGTACTTATCCTAGCACCTTCGCTAACACAAAAAGAAAAGAAAACACTTACCTTCATAATTAAACAGGTACTGTTCAACGAAGAATTTGTATCCTTTCTCTAGCTTTGATGTTGTCGTTAGCGAAAATTTGTCTGCAAGACGTTGTACATCATCTAGACGTATTTGTGGCAGATGTGCAATGTACTTGGTAAACTCCATTCTGAGGCGCTAGCGGAAGTAACTTCTTCTTCTTGAGTTTTACTGGCGTTTGGCAAACCATCTTATAGGTGCATTACCGCCACCTTATGAACTGGAGTACTAGCGGAAGTAACGATACACTGCTTCGCGGCAGAACGGAAGATGCGTGACGTCATGTGAAAAGGGCGTATTACACGTCCCTTCACAGCCGGAACTGGAATGCTATTTGCTGACGTGACGCGAATGAGAGCTAACCAATACTTTTTTGTTTTACAGTTTTTAGAGAAGACTAAACGTAATGAAGTCAATAAATTATACAAAATGCACCCAAAACACATGTGCTTGCAGTACAATAACTGAGTAAACAGGGCTTGACATTTTCCATGCAATAAAAATGACAATGTTAATTTTTCCTTGTTACATTTAACCATCAGCTTGCATTATTTAATTATTTTCGTAAGGATATTTACATTGTGTCCGTTTCTGTACTTGTTGAACAAGAGACCTCATCTTTCATTTCGTTTACGAGGCAGAAGTAACAGCTCGTTCATGAACGAGAATCAGCGGATCCTTTCGTTCACTTACGAACGAGATGAACGAGATGACTGATCGTTCATTTCGTTCACGAACGAAATCAGCGGGAACTTTCGTTCACTTACGAACGAGATGAAACGAGAATCAGCAGGTCTCGTTCAGACTCAAACACATGCTCGTTCAGTGAAGGGCGTATTCGTTCAGTACATTCAACCAATCATATGCTTTGTCAAAGCTCACTCTCGAACGCCATTGGCTCGTACTTTAGACACTCTGTGCTCGAGGGAGAGATTTCAGTGAACGAGCAATATGAGTCATTGCATTTCGTGAACGGGAACGAGAACGATTCGTTCACTTAAAAGATTCGTTCAAAAAGGACGATTCGTTCACGAATGAAACATCACTACAGAGAACGTAAACGTCGGTGGACGACTCGATTCTGAAGCATTGACGGCAAAATAATGAAGGAGCGGGCGGGCCTGTACGCCACTACTTAGGGTAATGTACGTAGCGGAAATCCTGATTAATCCTCAGTTTTTTACTGATGTTTGTAGCGTTATGTAGGGAAAGTGAGGGAACAGATCGGGATCTAACGGGGTCGTGTCCCCGTCCCTAATGCTATCTGCGCGCCTGACCAAGCCAAACAATCGATTATACTCAAAAAATATATTTTTTGATGTTATTCACTTTACTTGAACAAATCACTTTCATTTAACACAATTGTATAGGTTTCTAGCTCAAACTTGCACAAAAAAAAGAAGCTCTTTGGTTTAACATAATTTAATCATGGACAGTGGTTCCACATGTTTGAGTAATGTTTTCTAAACATGAAATTAACACGTAGAGAGAACATGAATCAAGTAAACCCAACAAGATCTGCACAACTCCTAAAACAGACGTCACAAAAACTCTTTAAAATGCCAACACAACAGAATACTCAACTCTAATACCCTGACAGTAAGCAACCATTAAATCAATGTTAAAAATGATTGATTTGTCAATGTTAATGGCATTGAATCAAAATAACTTTTGCACCCACAATTCATTTAGAAAAAATGAAATTTCATCAAACCATTATTGTGATCAGAGTTTGTTTTAGTACGGACCTTGATTCTTGACATTGTTAAGTCCGCTCCTCCACTTTTTCTGTTCTCTTTCAATGCTTGTGAATGTGTTTAATGAAAGCACATGTAAAGCTTAAAGAAAGTGAACTGTCACAACAGGACAGTTATAGTTGTTTGCTTTTTTTGGTGCGTTTAAAAAAGAAGCTGTTGCATTAAATTCATCATAAGATTGATTGATTGATTGATTGATTGATTGATTGATTGATTGATTGATTGATTGATTGATTGATATGTATGCAAAATAAGCAAAGTTTTACCGACACGTTTAAACATCAACACTCATCATACAAACCTCAACAATGGTGATAATCATCAAACTAATTCAGATAAACAGATCAACTGCAATGCATGCTGGGAGTCATGAATGAGTTTTGAACTATGATGTTACCCAGCATGCATTGCAGCATGAAGCTTTCTTATGTTGATTGTCACCATTGTTGAGTTTCATACACTGATTCTTCATGTCTAATTGATTCAGCTATATAATTCTCCTCTATAACATCACATAATGTTAACAATAACACAACAATCTCATGAACAACATATCAACCCCAATAATTCACAACGACTAGAGTGGATCCTGCTGGATCCTCGTTGTCTTTGATGCAACAAATTTATAACAAGACGATTTCAATAGGCAAAGAAAATCGAACATTAAAAGATGAATCAAGAGCCCAACTAAAGCAAACACTGATCACAATAATGGTGATTTGTTCTTCTACATGTTAATTTCATGTTGAGGTTACTTGATTCATTTATGTTCTTGTTACATGTTCATTTCATGTTGAGAAAACATCCATGTCCATGATTGAATTATGTTAAACCAAAGAGCCATTTTTTTATTTGAGAGTAGTATGAGGAACAGATGCGAAGCGGTCACCATCCTCCTTAAATTTCAGATCCGGTGGAGACAAAAACTGTTGCCAGAAGAAACGTTACATAAGCTTCGATTGTAAAATAGCTTTGCCTCACGTGTGTCTACTGAGCCATTGCATCATTACGTCGGCTTTGAATGTGATGCTAATGGCTCCCATCATCGACTGCGTCATGCTAACGTTACAGTTTGAACGGGAGCTGCTGTCTGCATGCATTCATGGACACAGACTCTTCTGTGTAACATTGTTGCATGGCTTCGGTTCAAACGGTCTGTGCTGCGAGTTACTTTGAAGAAGCTGCGCATTTAATTCACCACACCACAGCTGACTTGTCAAAAACTTGTAATAGTATGTGTAAATAGTGTTTTGCCAAAACCTGTCACTGACTGTTAAGACAAAAGAACATGAACATACTTCTGTAAATATGCAATTTGTTACCAAGACGGAGGTGCTGGGTGCGCTTGGTAAGACAAATCCACTGCTCCATTTGGTGTATAATGATTTTGTCAGATGATGAGACAATTTGTGGAAGTTATGCGGTTAACATGTATGCAGTCAAGTTTAATTAATATTTTTAACTTTTTTTAATGTCTGACAACAGAAAAGGAAAATATGTCTCTGAGAACGGCTTTATTGGGCAGTTAGTTGCATTAAAATACAGTATGTGACAGTTAAGAGACTAGAGGCAAAAGTGCCAACAGTAGTCTGAAGAAAAACCAAAGAAATCCCACCCCTAGAGTGTACAGCAAACAACCTAAAGCAACAGAGTACCCTGATCATCGAAAAACGACGGAAAAGGGGCGCTTCCCGAATATCAGTATGCGACAAGTCGGAAGTGAGAATGTGTTGCCCAGACAGCAGGTTTATTAATAAAATCTAACTCAGAAGGGCAAAAGCGAGATTCCCATGAGAGGTTGGAAACTAAAAACAAAGACAAAATCTGCAACCAATAAAGGACTTTTGTGAATGAGATTTGGAAAATCAACAGTAGGGGTCAAGACAAAAGACATCAAACAAACAAGAGCTATACTTCCACAGAAGAGCACAATACAAACAAACACCAGAAACCATGTGCTACGACAAGAAATGCAACAAAACACACAGGTCACAGAGAATACAATGCAAACTAATGGCTTCAGTATCCCATTTTGCTCCAATGAAGAAAGAAGGATATGACAACTTAAAAGATTTTAGATTTAGATTTTAGATTTAGATTCAATTTATTGTCATTGCACATGTACAAGGCAACGAAATGTGACCTCTGCATTTAACCCATCCAGAGAGTAGTGAACACACTACCCCCGGAGCAGTGGGCAGCTATCACTGCAGCGCCCGGGGAGCAAGTAGGGGTAAGGTGCCTTGCTCAAGGGCACCTCAGTTGTTACCTGCCGGCCCTGGGAATCGAACCGGCAACCTTCTGGTCATGAGTCCGACTCTCTAACCATTAGGCCACAACTGCCCCCTAAAAGTGAGTGAATGAGAGACAAAAAGACTCTTCATATGTTAAAGGTTCTTAATAGAACCAAAAGGTTCTTCTATGGCATCGAAGAATCTTTTGAAGCACCTTTGTTTTAAGAGTGTAGACATCTCTCTAGATTTAACAGAGCTAATCATGTCAACTTCATCTGTTGCACTGACACAATTTACCCGTAGTTTCAAAGGTGCTCCGATACATGAGGGGGCAAAGCATTAAATACTGAGGTGTTCAAACCCTTAATATAATTGCAGCAATAGTTTGCCCGGTTTCACTAACAAGACACGCAGTATCTTGTGTATCAATTCAGAAAAACTGTGCAACAACAAGGTGAAAATCTAGACATGTATCAAACCAGACTCAGGATGCTTGCAAAGGACTGTGAGTTTGCAGATGTTGATCGAGAAATAAAGGCACAGTTGTTACAAAGCTGCACTTCATCCAGGCTACGCCGAAAAGCACTCAGAGAACCAGTTCTGTCCTTAGAGGCGCTTCTAGATCACGGCAGAACTCTAGAACTTTCTGAACAGCAAGCTACAGGCATTGAACAAAATTCAGCGGCTACCGTTAACTCATTACAACGTGATTAAAAGCAACTGAGTGAATCTAAAACCGACTATAGGCGAACATCCAACAACCAATGTAGAAACTGTGGAGGGAAATACCCACATCAAGGCTCTTGTCCCTCAAAAGGAAAAGAATGCAGGGCATGCGGAAAGTTAAATCACTTTGCGAAGATGTGTCGTTCAAGCCCCAAGAAACCTCCTGAATACGACACGAGAAATAACTTCAAACAACAGAATGATTTTGCACGTCGACAACGCAACAGCACAACAAGAGTCAAACAAGTCGCTGCAACAAGCACTAGCCACATACGTGAGGACTCATCAAGCAGTGACGATGTATACGTATTTGTCTTGAATACCACAGTTTGTCAGCAACAACCTCAGACACATGTGACTGTAAACAGAACAAAGATCAGAGTTTTAATAGACTCAGGAGCTGCAGTAAACATTCAACACACTCACACCTCAGCCTCAGCTTGAACCAACAGCAACCAGAATCTTTGCATATGGCTCTAATGCTGCTCTGCCTATTAGTGGTGTGTTCCAGTGCAACGTTCAAGCGTCACATAAAAGCACAAAAGCCAAGTTTTATGTTCTCGAGAATGACGGACAAACCCTTCTGAGTTACGGAACATCACAGGAACTTGTACTTATTGACATCATTGGTACTGTTGCCCCGCAACAAGATAAACGCACAGTGGCAGATGAACTTATCGAGGCTCATCCAGAACTTTTCGAAGGAATCGGAAAACTCAAAAACTTCCAAGTAAAGCTTCACATTGATCCCGATGTCCAGCCCACATGTCAGCCACATAGACGAGTGCCGTTTCACATTCGACAGAAAGTGGAAGCTGAGTTACAAAATCTAGAAGATGATGACATCATTGAAACAGTAACAGGTCCAACTCCATGGGTTTCTCCTATCGTGACTCCACCCAAGCCAAAAGACCCCCACAAAGTCAGGATATGTGTTGACATGCTTCAGGCCAATATCGCTATACAACGTGAGCGTCATATCACTCCCACTATTGATGATGTAATTCATGACTTGAATGGTGCCAACGTCTTTTCGAAACTCGATCTCAGAGTAGGTTATCATCAATTAGAACTGCACCCCGACAACCGATACATCACTACATTCACAACACACTTGGGACTACGGAGATATAAACGCCTAAATTTCGGCATTTCTTCTGCTGCTGAAGTTTTTCAGAACACCATAGCTCAAACCCTACAAGGCATCAGAGGTGTAAGAAACCTTAGCGATGACATCATTGTGTATGGCGTGTCACAAGAAGCTCACGACGAAGCTCTCAAAGCTATTTTCCGCAGACTAAAGGACAGTGGTCTCACGCTAAACCGTGACAAATGTGAATTCAATAAGCACAGACTTGAGTTTTTTGGATTTATCTTCTCTGCCGCTGGCATCTCTGCGGATCCTAAAAAAATCTCAGCGATACAACAAGCGAGTGAGCCTAAAGATCCCGCAGAAATTCGAATCCTCCTCGGCATGGTGAATTATTGCTCACGGTTTATAAAAGTCTTTTCAACCATCACCGCACCTCTACGCGAACTAACAAAGAAAGGTACACAATGGCAGTGGACAGAAACGCACCAAAAAGCCCTTCAAGATCTCAAAAATACTTTGGCCAACGCCACCACCATGTCGTACTTTGACCCTTCGTAAGGCACAGAGCTCGTGGTGGATGCTAGTCCAGTAGGCCTTGGGGCCATCCTATCGCAAACGCAGGACGGACAAAGACACATCATAGCGTATGCCAGTCGTGCACTCAGCGACGTTGAAAAACTCTATTCACAGACTGAACGAGAAGCTCTAGCCTTCGTGTGGGGTTGTGAACATTTTCATCTTTACCTTTATGGTACTCCTTTCATTTTAGTAACTGACCACAAGCCTTTGGAACTGATTTGGAATAACCCCAGATCAAAGCCACCTGCGAGAATCGAAAGATGGGGTCTGAGACTTCAACCGTATCACTTCTCTATCCAGTATAGGAAAGGAACCGACAATCCAGCTGACTTCATGTCCAGACATCCTGTTCCTCTCGAGCCTGAGAATAACAGTAGAGCATCTAAAGTGGCTGAAGAATACGTAAACTTCATGGCATTGCAATCGACACCAAAAGCTATGACTTTAGACGAGATCAAAACAGAGACAAAAAAAGATGCTATCCTACAGCAGGTATGTTTGCATGTACGAAACAACTCATGGCACATTGCTGCAACTGGTACACCACATGCGGACACCATGAAGCACTACAAGAATGTCTGCTCCGAGCTAACTGTCTCAGCTACTGATGATCTTATACTCAGAGGTTACAGAATAGTCATTCCTAAAGCTCTAGAACTAAGAGTGCTGCAGCTTGCTCATGAAAGCCACCAAGGTATCGCCAAGACAAAAAGCCTGCTACGAGAGAAAGTATGGTTCCCCAATATGGATCACAAAGTCGAAGTTATGATCAATAACTGCATCGCTTGTCAGGCAACCACGCCCCTTACTCGTGTAGAACCACTCAAAATGTCCCCTTTACCGGAAGCTCCATGGCACAATGTAAGTGCAGATTTCTATGGACCACTACCATCTGGTGAATACCTGCTAGTCCTCGTAGATGACTACACGCGATACCCTGTTGTTAAAATTCTCCACTCCATTTCAGCGACAACTGTGATACCAGCCATTGATGATGTTTTCTCGATGTTTGGAATTCCTGACACTTTAAAAACAGACAATGGCCCCCCTTTCAACAGCAGTACGTTCTCTCAGTTGGCTGACTACCTCGGATTTCGGCATAGGAAAATCACCCCATTTTGGCCACAAGCAAACGCCACAGCAGAACGATTCATGCGCACTCTAGGCAAAGCTATTCTAGCTGCACACGTCCAAGGCATCCCTTGGAAGCAACAGCTTAATGTGTTCCTCCGTGAGTACAGATCTACACCACACATTACCACAGGGATTTCCCCAGCTGAGTTGATTTTTCAAAGGAAGGTGAAAACAAAGATACCCTTAGCCTTTCCAAGCATCATTGCTGCGGACGCTGACATCCGACAACGAGACGAAAGAGCAAAGGCCAAAATGAAAACCCTCTCTGACACACGCAGACATGCCACACACTCTCACTTTCGACCTGGAGACACTGTGTTGTGCAGACAGCAGAAGCATACCAAACTGACAACGCCTTACAACTTCAAACCACTTGCGGTCACCAAAGTCAAAGGCACCATGGTAACCGCAGAAAGAAATGGACATTCTGTCACACGGAATTCTTCCTTCTTCAAAAATCTAAATCTTGGTACGTCAGATTTCTTGTTGGACTTTGAGAACGAGACAGAAGAAATTGATGTATTTGACAATCCCTCAAGATACCCCACTAGGTCCAGTCGCAGGCCCCCTGCTCACCTTTCTGATTTTGTGTAGATGGCCTGTGCAGCAATATGTACATTGTTAAGGACTGTTCAAAGTTAGTGTTTCAGATACTAAACACACATAGACTGTCCACAGAGAGATTACAACATTCTAGTTTGTTGGTATATTGTTGAGTTTTCAGTGCATGTTAATAGCAACTCTACATTTCTGAAATGCATACAGTAATGTTGTTCTTGTAAAAAAAAAGAAAGAAAAGAAAGAGTGATGTAATATTCTGTGTTAATACCAAGCAAAGCCACGCCCATACGTTACGTGCGGATTGACGTAAGGGAAATTACGTGGAGCGCAGGGCGGAATAAAGTGGCTACTGATTGTTCGTGCATCGATGTCAAATGGTTATGTTCAACGCAAAGTGATAAAATAAAATGCATTACAGTACTGAGTATTATGTGACTTTGTTTTGTGTGAAACTTTGTGTGCCGCTTTCTTGACCAGGTCTCCTTGACTGTGAAGTCTCAATGGGATTTGTATCCTGGTTAAATAAAAAAAATAAAAAATACTTTCACTATGTTGACTGGTTGTTCTGATTTGTCATTGTTTAATTAACAGAAAGGAAATAAACACACGGTCATATTTTATGATGTCTCTGTCACGAATGCGTGGCGGAAGAGAACCCAAATGCAGGCAGGCGTGAAGGGGTTAACAGATTTTATTAAACAAAGAAACACAAAACAAAAGACCCACAATGGGGTAACGACGACAGGACTAAATATAAGAACACAGAAACAAAAATACTTCCCACGAGGGGGGAAAAACAGCAGGACAAAAATAACAAAATATAAACACGACAAAACGTCTTTCTAAATACATACGGGTGGTAACGGCAGGGCAGGGTAAATCCACAGACAAAGTGACAAGGATCAGGAACACGAGCAACATGCAGCTTTCACCACAGGTAACAAGAACATCAACATGAACATACACAGTACACAGACCAAACATAGTACAATACACGAGCACAGGACAAAGAAACATGAGGGCAATAAATAGGAAAGACAAACGAGGGATAATTACACAGGGCAGGTGAGGGTAATGAAACACGGACGGGGAGCAATACGTGAAACGAGAGGGGCCGGGCCAATGACAAGACACGAGAAAACACATGAGATGTAGAACAAACAACTCATGACTTTCTCACATAAAACATAAGGCTTTGTCATGGCTCTGCCGCAGGACCAAGAAAAACATGACTAAATGAAGCAGAGCCATGACAGAAGCCCCCCCTTTAATGAGCACCTCCAGGTTCTCACCAAGGGGTAGACTGACAATACAAGACCGACTGGGTGACAGACAGGACTAGGCAAAACAATGAGAACAAAATCAAAGGCAGGCAAGACAAAATAACCACAGGATTGGGGTGGGATAATAAAAATAACAAACATGGGAGGGGGGGTGGGGAAACAACAGAGTTCAAGGGGGGAACAGTTCTAATCCCCAGCTGCGCTCGAGGGCACGGAGTCCTGGGGGTCTCTGTGGGGGAAGTCCTGGGGGGAACCGCCGACCTGAGCATCGGCGGAACAAGGCTTGGACCCGGCTGGTAGGCCAGCCGGAAGGTCGCCTGGAAGGCAGGCTGGACAGGGCTTGACGCCGGCTGGAAGGCAGGCTGGACATGGCTTGACGCCGGCTGGAAGGCTGGCTGGACAGGGCTTGACGCCGGCTGGACAGGGCTTGAGGTTGGCTGGACAGGGCTTGAGGCCGGCTGGAAGACCAGCTGCTGCACCGGACTGGGCATCGGCTGCACCGGACTGGATACCGGCTGCACCGGACTGGGCGCCGGCTGGATCACCGGACTGGGCGCCGGCTGGATCACCGCACTGGGCGCCGGCTGGATCACCGGACTGGGCGCCGGCTGGATCACCGGACTGGACACCGGCTGCACCGGACTGGACTACACAGGGCAGGTGAGGGTAATGAAACACGGACGGGGAGCAATACGTGAAACGAGAGGGGCGGGGCCAATGACAAGAAACGAGAAAACACATGATATGTAAAACAAACAACTCATGGCTTTCTCACATAAAACATAAGGCTTTGTCATGGCTCTGCCGCAGGACCAAGAAAAACATGACTAAATGGAGCAGAGCCATGACAGTCAGTTACTCAGTATTACCTTCCCCAGCACTCTTGCTTGGGCCAAAATACCAATCTTTCCAAAAGTATACAACCTTGAGTAAACATTAACTTTTTTTAAGTGTAGTAACCATGTTTTATTTGGCGCATTGATTACTATTGGCAAAACAATGGTTTTACTACAGTAACCATGGTTTAACTATGTTTTTTTGAAAACCATGGTTATTTTGTAGTAACCATGGTTTTTCTACAGTATCCATTTTTTAAACCATGTTTTTAAACCATAAACCACCCCCCCCCCCCCTCCTATTTACGGTGTCAGTGTTTTTCCCCTGTGACCTTCACTTTTTAGTACACAGGAATTCTCATAGTGATAGTCATTGTTAATTTGCTTACATTTTATCAGTTTACACACATTTATAGATCAGGATTTTATAACAGATTTGCAATGTGGTCCCAGACCTTTGGCCCGTAAAGGTAAGCTGTCCATAAGAGCTCTCAAAAGCCTACAGTATACACGTCTGGTTCTTCTCTGTGGGGTGGTGGGTGTTGCTGGAGTGTTTGAAATGAGGCATGAAGCAATGTGTGAAAACTGAACATTGTGCATTCTACTGGAGAAAACCAACAGCTACAGTATATGTAGAACACAAAAAGAAACGTATTTCTCAGCTGTCTTTAGGTGGACTAGATTTAATGGACTTCTAAAAGAAAGTTTGTGTGGTACATGTTTGTTCCAATCATGTTAAGACAAAATACAAAACAGCATTATTGAGGCTGTGGAGTGTGAATTTAAATTTTGTCACTGTCTATTCTGTTTAACTTGGAAATTGTCCAATTAAACGAATAAGGTTGTATTTGTTAACATGAGATAGTTAACAGAAACTAGCAGCGATCATACATCCAGAGGTGGGTAGTAACGCGCTACATTTACTTCGTTACATTTACTTGAGTAACATTTAGGAAAATATGTACTTTTTAAGTAAAATTAAAAGTGTGTACTTTTACTCTTACTTGAGTAAATTTCTAATAGAAAATCTGTACTTTTACTTCGTTACATAACTTACATTGCATGACGTTCCTTCGTTCCTTCATTTTAAAATATGCTTTTTAAAACGCGTTGTTTATTTCAAGGTTGTCGTCTCTTTTTACGGGCATTCCCGAGTGATCGATTCGTTTGAGTCGATTCTTTTGAAAGCATTAATTGAACAATGGGCAAAACCATTTGAATAGGCTAATGAATCAGTTCAAATGATTCGTTCAGTTCGCAGCACGATCTGAATCATCTGAAGCAGGATTACTCACTCCTCGTAGCGCGAAACTTAAGAACACGCAGAACACAAAGAGCGTTGGATGAAGTGGATATTAATCTATATCTATACAATCAAAACTGCAAATGTGTCATATTGTTTGCCAGCGATAATAAATGCCTGCCATTTGCGCGCACTCGCGCGACCTGTTCGTCAGACACAGCAACATGCGCGTTACCTGTCAGACACAGAGACGTGGGCTTGCAGAAATATACATTTGAAGAACAGAAGGAAGAAAACTTGTTGATGGGCGTGTGGTTCACTGTTTACTGTTTGTTTACAAGTAAGAGCGTTTCACAACACACACGTGACACAACACGAGAAAACATGACATTTGTTCAAAAATGTGTATGTGTATTTCATTTAAGAGAGCACTGCAGATGTTCTAGATCATCTTAGTTAATGCTTTAGTTTGACATGGTCTATTATTCTAAATAAGTTGTGTAAACTACATTGACATCAGGACTAGATGAAATTTACAGAAATGCTTGTCTCTTCTGTGTTTGTCTATTCTTTAGTCTCTCTAGTATATTGCAAAGATATCTGCTTATGATAATTAAAAATATTAATTAAAATGTAATATTAAAATATTGGCGTTAATATTAATTTTATGTAGTAGCCTATATAATCAGATACAAAGTAACTAAGTAACTAGCTACTTGAGTAGTTTTTTCATTGCATACTTTTTTACTTTTACTCAAGTAAATTTTAAATTAGTGACTTTTACTTTTACTTGAGTAACAATTTCTCAAGTTACTTGTACTTTTACTTGAGTAAAGATTTTGGCTACTCTACCCACCTCTGCATACATCAGATTGTATAAAAAACGCTGTGCAAGCTTAATATGACTTTCTTTGTAGCTGTCCTTACATTGTTTCATTATTTTCAGAATTGCGCTGTTCCACTGAACAATTAAAATCTGTCTCTTTGAGACGTGTGTGCATAACACCTTGTAAAAGTCTAAACAGCTGTTTTTTTATTTTATGCAGCATTTCACCTAACATACATCATTACCCATTATATAAAACTGGTGCATTGGTCTGTATTTCATAATGTTATCAAAATACAACTTTATTGTGAAATATGGAAACTATCTCGCACATGCCATTTAATGGTGACTTTAAATATTTTCTTTTGCTCTAAATGAAAGGCAGTTTACATGAACAGAAGATTTGTCATCCGATGCAGGGACCAGGCAAACATCCATATTTCATATAGCATCACTGTAAAACCTGCTGTTCGGAATGCAGAGCTAACCAGGACATGACATTTTGGGAAATTTCATATTCATTTACCCCCGAGCAAAGACATATTTTACACTTGGAGCGCTGACTTGAATTGAAACAAAAATGAAAGGAGATCTTTACCCTCTTGGTGTTAAAAAGCGCAGTCTTGTGAAAACTGCTTAAAGAGGCTTCAGCTGAACAGTTGTTTTTAGTGGTTCCCAGATGACACTGCCTCATTGTATCTGTAAAGGGCATAAACTCTGGACCTCAGATCCAGGTCATAAATTGGTGGGATTAAAGGACACAGATATGCTGTTAAACCTGCAACAAGGCTTCAAAGGGGTCATGAGTTTTATTATTATTACATTTTTTTCTCCTATAAGGTCCACTTTACGTTGGGAAAGTTTTATTTTGTCAAATACAGTAATCATTTATTTTTGCTTAATAAGACCCCTGATAATCCCGATAGTTTTTTTACATATAATGTAGGACTATAGATGGTAAAATCGCTTGCTTTTTGTTGCACTTATCTGATAGAAGTCAAGTAAGGAACCAAGCTAACAAGGAGAGTGGGAAGCAATTGCGGAGTGAAGACTAAATATGGAGCAAGATAATGGTACCATCAATAGAGGGAGGGACATACAAAACTTCACTGAGGTCAGCAGGTGGGCACCCTCTTTCCTTGGCATTTCAATGATATATTTTCACATTACAAGGCAATTTTGTTCTTTTCCTCTTTTTGCTGTGGTCAAAACACAGTGGACGGTTTTCCATGACAGATTTGCACGAAACTTAAGTGTTTTTTTATGTCTGTAAAAAAATAAAGCGAAATGACAGCATTACCATTACACGATGTCGTGCGCCTGAAATGTAATTTTTATTATGTATAATGTAAGTCTTTCTGACCAAACCTCTTTCTCTTTAGGTTTTATGGTAGGTTGCGAACCAAGTTTAGAGGTTCATACTGCAACCTACTACTACTGAAGTGTGAAGAGAAATGTAGCCCAACCATTTCACGCCATCCTAAAATAATAATCATGTGACTTTTTTGTGCACCACATGACCAGTAAATGCGACAAAAACTGTTGGAAAACTGCTTGAAAAATGCATGATTAATATCATAGTGACTCTGGGTTATTTACAATATCAAAATGTGCAGGGTATCAATGTGATATTAGTCATCATGCAAACAGAATGTATATGTTATTTAAGGTTAAATGCATACATAAAGGGGTCATATGAGACGGCTAAAACGAATATTATCATTCGTTTTAGATGTAATGCAATGTGTATACTGTCACGATCGTGTGTGGGGAGGAAGAACCCAAATGCAGGCAGCGGCAGTGAAGGGGTTAACAGAGGTATATTTATTAAATGACAAAAAACACAACAAAACTGAAAACTGGGGAAAACTGAACTAAGAATATATATATATACAAAACAAAAGACTTCCCACGTGGGGGCAAAACAAAAAGACAGGAACAACAAATAAACTAACTATAAAACAATGACACAACGTCTTACCAAAAAACATGGAAGGGGGAACACAGGCAGGGCAAGGAATCAGGAACACGAAGATGTCTACAATGAGTACGAACACGGTACAAGAGCACACGAGTACAGGGTACAATGAACGAGCACAAGACAATAGACACAAGGGCTTTTTAAAGGGGAACAAACAAAGGAAGATAACGAGGGGCAGGTGAGGAACATAAGACATGGCAGGGAAGCAATACGGGAAACGAGAGGGGCGGGGCCAATGACAAGACGCGAGAAAGCACATGGAATGTCAAAAGATAAACACCCCATGACTTTCTCACACTAAACATAAGGGATCTGCCACGATCCTGCCACTAGACTAGAAAATCCTGAACAAGAAGACAGGACCAAGACAGTATACTGTACACGATTCAAAGTTAAAAAAACACTGTATTTTCCACATACCGTGGATGTTTGTATCTCCTCTTTGCCCCGCCTCTCTGAAACACGCAAATTTTTACAAAACTCATCACACTGAAAAGGGAGGTGTGCTATGATTGGCCAGTTAACCAGTGCGTAGTGATTGGTCGAATACTGCAAGCTTGTGACGGAAATGTAACACCTCTTACCATATTTGAAACATCGGGTTCCAAAGCAATTGTACTGACAGGTACGCCCACCTTACTTGCGTATACATACATTTGGGCAGTCTTAGTCAAATCAGTCCACGAACTGACATTAATTTGTGATGGTGTTTCAGGCAGGTCTGGGTGAGCATTCGCTTTTAGGTAGAATTCATCTTTTGTTCCCGACACTTTAATTTTTGCAATTTAACGTGTCTAATACATGCATGGGCTACTTATAACACACCAAAGACAGAAAAACACATATTCACGCCATATGACCCCTTTAAAATATATGCCTCATTGTTACAGCTAGAGGTCAGTTACTCCGCATTCTCTATCACAAGACCTCTCTTGAGTTTATGCTGTTCAGAGTGAACAATGACAAGGTTAAAATGTCTGGAGGTCATATGGTAATAAACCTGTTTTAGTGGAAGTCTACACAACCAGCATCAGATTTATCTGCAGAACATTTCAGTATAAATTAAGAATATTATGCTGTGAAATATTTCTCCATATCCCCCAAGGCTGTTCCTTTAGATGCTGTTTATTGTAGTTGTTATAAAACTGTATGTGACATTGTTGACTGTGGATGCATCTTGTGACTGAATATTTAAATCAATAATTTTGGGTAGACAAAAAAATCAGAGAGACATGGCAAACATTTAAATGCAATGCTCATAACACTGGAAACCCTGGAAAGTCGCAAATCGAAAAAATATTGACATAATTCAATACAAGGTTACATGCACAATTAAAAGCGAAAGGGTGTCTTTGTTTTCTAGTTGACAACAGTGTAATGCATATCAAGTGTGATAACCTTCCTATATAATCAGCATTCAAGGAATTGTTTTAATGAAAATTCTGTATAAAACGCTGTGAGCTATGAAATCTTACCAATGGTTGCTGATGTAGCATAATCCATAATTACCTAATAATAAACACGCACACACACAAAAACGTATTTATTGTGCACATGCAGATCTCTAGGGCTTTCTCCCCCTCACGCAATCTCATCACTGCTTATTGTGGTGATGAGATTTATAGCAGATTATCATCACTAAATGGCTGGTTGTCTGAGTGGTGCCTGCAGAATTATATAGCTTTTATAAATAACTGGAAGAGTTTTGAGGGCAGACCTGACCTGTTTAAACGAGATGGTCTCCATCCTTCCTGGGCTGGGGCTTCCCTCTTGTCTAGAAATATGGCACAAAGTCTTATTAATGCTAAAGTTTAACTCACTGGGGCCCAGGTCAGGGAGCAGACAGAATGGCTTAACCAACTGTCTGCTTGCAGTCTCACGTCGCAGAATACACGAAATGTACAACATGTAATAATCCCTTCTCCCAAACATCATAAAATAGAGACTGTGTCTGTCCCCCGGATTAGCAAACATAAAATAATGTGTAAACCTCTTGAAAGTAATTTAATGAACATTAAACAAATTAAACATGAACAAAAAACAGATAATCAACTGTTACGATTCGGACTGCTAAATATTAGATCTCTCTCTAATAAAGCACTTTTTGTTAACGATATGATAACAGATCATAAAATAGATATGCTCTGTTTGACAGAAACATGGCTAAAACCAGATGATTATATTACTTTAAATGAATCCGTCTCCAAGATTATTATTATAAACATGAGCCTCCAGGGCACCACACTTTTTGAATTTTGAATTATAGTTCAAATTTTAAATTAAAAAGATCAGGGCCGTGCAGAGACCATTAGTGACAGATTAGATTGACAGGTATGTTTGATGTGGTCATTGACCTTTGCGGGGGGGGGTTTGGGGGGTTGAATTACTTCCGGACCACCCACGTTGCGAGGGGACCTCCCCCTTTGCGTTAACCTTTGACCGTATCCGCCCCCTTAGTGTGGTACCGCCCACGTCGCGGTGAACTTTTGCCCTTTGGCAGTATCTGTCCACGTTGTGAGTGATTGTCCACGTCTCAAGTTGAACTTTTGTCCCGTATGTTTACCGAATATTTTTCTCGCTTTTCCGGCGATCATGTTTGGACATGTTTTTGGACATGTTTTTATGAGGTTGACACGTATCTTATGCGTGAATAAATAAAGCAACCAGTGATTAAATAAAGAAATGATTATTTAAATACATGAATAAAGCAACGAATAAGTAAATAAAGCGGCGAATAAATAAANTGAATTGGTTATATAAGTGATTAAATAAATAATGAATAAGTAAATACATGAATAAAGCAACAGAATTAAATAAAGAAATGATTATTAAATACATGAATAAAGCAACGAATAAGTAAATAAAGCGGCGAATAAATAAAGAAAGAATTGGTTATATAAGTGATTAAATAAATAATGAATAAGTAAATACATGAATAAAGCAACGAATAAGTAAATAAAGCGGCGAATAAATAAAGAAAGAATTGGTTATATAAGTGATTAAATAAATAATGAATAGTAAACAGAATAAAGCAAGAATAAGTAAGTAATAAGAATGAATAAGTAAGCATTCAATATATATATATATATATATATATAGTGGATGTGATAAAGTGTGGTAAAACTTACGTTGGAGGAAAGACCGCATTCCTGACATTATACAGAGAAACCTCTTGTTTCAGACAGCTCTGTCCCCACATGACAGCTGTAAATCACATGAAGCAATGCATGACGAATCGAGTTGTGGGGCTCCTGTGTGTTGCTAGAGTGTCCAATGCAATCTATAGGGTTAATGACAACTATAATCTCGCTATATCTCTAACTAATCAGAAAACAACTTTCCACTAGCATTCTGAACATATCCGCTTTATTCATCATTACCTGTTTTGTTTAAAACTTAAACCATTCTCACACGTGTCTAATTGTACAGGGGCAACCATGAAAATGGCTTGACAAAATAAATGTTTGTATGTGTGCACAAGTGTTGAGCGGTTACCTTCCAGCGTTCATGTTCTAAAATGAAAAAAAAATCTGAGTATCCATTCTTCAAACTGTGTCTACAACACTGTATAATTAAAGCGCATGTTTTTCCTAACTGCATGGAGCAGTGTCTTTAAATGGTGTCCATGATGTTCCCCCTATCCTGACTGTTTTCCTTCTGTCTGAGAAGATGCCAGTGCGTCCACCAACCAAGGGTGAAGAAAAAAAAACATCTTTATTGCTGTGTTCATAGCATCACAGCAGGCAGTTGGGTGATTCCTTAAAACACAAGCAGATTTTGATTGAACAGCAAGAATCCTTAAATTGAATGTACTCATGTTCATTTCATGAATGTTTTTTTATATCATGCCTCCAGTTGTATCATAAAATAAGTCTGCATAAGGTTTTCAAAATATTTTTTCTGTTTTTTTTTTAGATTAAAAATAAAAGTGATTCTATCAAAGGTATACCTTATAACATAATTGTTTATATGATTCTAAACTGATATTCTTTAGAACATTTAGAACAGTCAAATCTCACACATCCTGTTATTAAGAGTTGTCTTTGCACATCTGTTTAGTGGTTAGTGTTAAACTGTGGCAACCCCTTAACACCTAGACACTATTCTAAGATTTACTGACATATAGAGCAGATCTGAGTTCTTTTCAGCGTCAAACCTCTTTTATTAATTTGTGTTGGACATCTGATTGTGTAGCAAGGAAACTCAAGAAGGTAACATTCCATCCTACAGTAAGTGTTTCTGTTTACTTTTAGTTTAAACAAGGTTTTAATTGTTTTGTTGTTAAACAGTTTGCTTTAGATCCAAACTTTACACGCACAAAGTATACTGTAGCGTGTTCGTGGAGATAAGGAAGGAAGAGGACGAGGTTGGCGAGACTGACACGATTTTATTCCACACTAAATAAAACAACCAACTTAAATAGAGCATCAAAAGTACACAACATAAATCCACGGCTTCCTTCTAGCCTGGCTTGTGTCGCTCTGAAGTCAGCGAAGGTCCCCCTTGCTGACTGAGAAGTTTGGGTTTGTGGCAGCTCGCGTCGAGTCCGTCTCTCTCCCTCCACTGTGACTTTGTCCGATGTTTGATTTATGTTGAAATGTTTAAATAAAACATATTTTGCAGAAGGCATGAAGTTTTGGTGGGTGATTGGCATACTAGACAAATTACAGTTTGATCACGCACTGCTAGTGTTGATCAGGTAGGCCTTTGTTCGTTGTTGTTTATTCATGATTTCAAATAAGAATCCTCCAATGGCTTTTTATTACAAACCATTAGCCCAACTTACGCACAGTAACTACTTAAACACTAGTTAAAGCCCATATTACACAAAATAACTGAGTTGAAATCATTTGCTGACAGCTTGGTCCCCCCAGTTAAAAAATCCCATCTGCGCCCCTGGATGTTTTAGATAAGGAGAAGTGCTTTTCTCATTGAAAAGGGGCTTGTTGTTTTTTCATTCTTTTTTTAGAATTATTGTAAACAAATAGTCAAATCAACGCTTAAAATATGAACGTAAAATAAGAAACAATGGTTATTAAAAATGGCAGTCAGTCTGGTTCTTTAGTGCTATAACACGTCACAGTAACGTAAAATATTTGATATGCTTACTGTATATCATAAAACAGAATGCCACAAAACATTTTGATAAAAATTATAAGTAACTTGGCTCAAACTAAGGATGCGTTCATATTTGTAGTTCGGTTCTCTTGATTATTTTGGTCCAGACCAAAAAAGAAAAAAAATTGTCCTGTTTCGCTTAGTGTTCAGATTGGCATATTTACAGCGAACCTAAAGATACCAAACCTAACAGCTTAAGTATAAAGTCACAACATGATTGGACAGCTTGTACGATTTATATTTTATATTCTTACCAGACATCCAAAACAATGCTGTGTGTTGGGTTATACATGCTCAGTGTATGCCTGCACAGATGATGGTATCGAGCATATTATGGGAGCGTATGCTACAGGAGTGGACGCTTCTCAATATGCCTCCTCGTTTCCTCGCTCCTCCGTCCTCCATCTTTTGACCTGGAAACCGATTGAGCTCAGCCATCTTTAAGGACATCTCAATTCTCTAATTGCACCTGGAGAAGGCGAGGACTGAGGAGGCATTCTGAGGAGTCATGAGCGAGGATACACAGGTGTTTCCTTTGCGGAAATGTTTTATCGACTAAACCTGACGTGCATATAAATGATCCTCCCCCTGCACATCGTCACAATTTCAGATCATATTCAAACAGGCATAAATGTGATAATTAAGCATTATGTAATTGTAAATGTACACCTATTTCAGACAGTATAGTTAATATTCTTATAGTTAATATATTAATATAGGTCATTGTAGCGGGTTCGGTATGATAAGGAAGGAAGAGGACGAGGTTGGCGGGACTGACACGAGCTTTATTGCTTTGCCACACGAGAAATCAAAAGTCAATTCATACAACATATAAATCCACGGCTTTTCCTTCAGCCCGGTTCGAGAAGATAATAATCCAGCAAAGTCCTTCTTTCTCTACTGAGAGGTTCTGTGGTCGTGGCAGCCCGTGTTCAGTCCATCTCTCTCTCCCCGTTGTGCGTCTCTTGGGTCTTTATATATCGTCTCCCCGCGCCATTACTGGAATAAGACACAGGTGTTGGTTGTTTGCATTTACTCCACTCACTTACCGCTCGTCTCCTGGCTCTCTCTCCTGCCGCAGACCTCGCTAAACCACGCCCCCCTCGCCACATACCCCCACCGCCCGCCTCAGGCCGGGGAGCCGTCCGGCCTGCAGCCCCCCCCCCATTCCTGGAGAGAAAGTCGGCTACAACCATTTGTGCACCCAGCCTGTGGACCACCTGAAATTTAAAAGGCTGTAGAGCCAGATACCAACGGGTGAACGTTGGTATCTTTCATGCGGTGGTGCCACTGCAGGGGTGCGTGGTCCAAACAGAGGGTGAATTCCCGGCCCAGGAGGTAGTATCTAAGGGTGAGAACGGCCCATCTGATGGCCAAACACTCTTTTTCGATGGTGCTGTACTTAGTCTCTCTCTTTGAGAGCTTGCGGCTAATGTACAGCACCGGCCATTCCTCACCCCCCACCTCCTGTGCCAGGACGGCACCCAGCCCTCTGTCCGACGCGTCAGTCTGCAACAAGAAAGGGAGAGAAAAGTCAGGAGACTGTAACAGCGGCCCGCCCCACAGGGCAGCCTTCACTTGGGAAAACGCCTGCTGGCACTGCTCCGTCCATTGGACCGGATCTGGTGCCTCCTTTTTAGTAAGATCAGTCAGCGGGCTGGTGAGGTCCGAATAGTTGGGCACAAAACGTCTGTAATATCCCGCCAGCCCCAGGAACTGTCTTACCTCCTTTTTGGTCTTGGGACTCAGGCAGGTCGCAACGGCTGCGGTCTTATTAATTTGGGGCCGCACTTGTCCGTGTCCCAAGTGGAAGCCCAGATACCTAACCTCCACCCGCCCAACCGCGCACTTCTTCGGGTTGGCCGTGAGACCGGCCGCCCTCAGCGCTCCCAGGACCGCCCTCAAGTGTTGGATATACCGCTGCCAGTCATTGCTATAAATGGTGATATCATCTAGATAAGCAGCGGCATATGCCGTATGGGGTCGGAGGATACGGTCCATGAGGCACTGAAAGGTGGCCGGCGCTCCGAACAAGTCGAACGGAAGTGTCACGAATTGGTGTAATCCGAACGGCGTGGTGAAGGCTGTTTTTTCCTTAGATAATGGCGATAGGGGGATCTGCCAGTACCCTTTTGTTAAGTCCAATGTCGAAAAAAAAGATCCGTGCCTAGCCGGTCCAGTAATTCGTCGACCCGTGGCATTGGATAGGCATCGAACTTCGATACCGCGTTTACTTTGCGGTAATCCACACAGAACCTGACCGAGCCGTCCGTCTTGGGAACCAAAACTATCGGGCTCGCCCAGTCACTGTTGGATTCTTCTATTACCCCCATCTCGAGCATTGCCGCTAATTCTGTCTGAACCACATTGTTTTTGTGCTTAGGTAAACGATAGGGCCGGCTACGAACTACTACGCCCGGCACCGTCTCAATATGGTGCTGAATGAGTTTTGTGCGTCCAGGTAGGGGCTAGAACACGTCTGCGAATTCCGCGTGCAACCTGGCAATGTCCGTGAGCTGGGAGGGTGAGAGATGATCTCCCCCCTGAGCCAGAGCCAGAGCGAGTGATGTTGGTTTTATATTCGCTTCTGGTCCCGGATCATCCTCTCCACTAATTACCGTCGCCAGCATCACTGGTTCCACCTCCTGCCATTTTTTAAGGAGATTGAGGTGGTAAATTTGACGTGCCCTGCTCCTATCTGACCGTACTACTTCATAATCAAGATCTCCCACTTTCCGTGTGACCTTAAATGGCCCTTGCCACTTCGCTAGTAATTTGGAACTCAAGGTGGGGAGTAATACAAGCACTTTTTCTCCCGGTGAAAATTTCCGGAGGTTGGTTCCCCTGTTATACAGCCGGCTCTGTTTATCCTGGGCCTGTAACAAATTCTCCATAGATAGCCGCCCCAGTGTATGGAGTTTTGTTCTCAGGTCCAGGACATGTTGAATTTCGTTCTTGCTGTTGGAGGGTCCGTCCTCCCAAGTCTCTCTCAGGACGTCCAAAACCCCTCGGGGCTGGCGTCCAAAGAGAAGCTCAAAGGGGGAAAACCCCGTGGAGGCTTGCGGGACCTCTCGCACAGCGAATAAGAGGGGTTCTAACCATTTATCCCAATTTTTGGCATCCTCGTGTACGAACTTACGAATCATGGTTTTTAACGTGCAATTAAACCGTTCTACCAGCCCGTCTGTTTGAGGGTGGAAGACGCTGGTACGGACCGATTTAATGCCCAATAATTCATAAAGCTCGCACATCGTGCACGACATCAACGCCGTGCCTTGATCCGTGAGGATCTCCCGGGGATCCCCACGCGGGAGATGACGTGAAACAGTGCCTCCGCCACACTCTTAGCAGAGATGCTGTGGAGCGGCACTGCCTCGGGATATCGGGTTGCATAATCCACCAAGACTAATGCAAATCGATGTCCTCTCGCTGACCGCTCTAATGGCCCGATGAGGTCCATACCAATTCTATCGAAGGGGACCTGCATTAGCGGTAATGGGCACAATGGCGCTTTTGGGGAGGCCGGAGGGTTTACCAGCTGACATTCACGGCACGAGGCGCACCACCTGCGTACGTTCTTGTGAATGCCCAGCCAAAAGAATCGGGCCATGAGGCGATTTAGTGTCGTGGTTTGTCCTAAATACCCCGCCATAGGATTACAATGTGCCGCCTGGAAAAGCATTTCCCGGTGGCCCCGTGGTACTAACAACTGGGTTGTATCTTCCTTTGTTTGAGCGTCTTGGGTCACTCGATACAACCGGTCTTTTATAATTGTAAAATAAGGGTAGGAGCGCGGTCGGGCAGGTTGGAGAGGTTGACCGTCCACATACCGGACCTGTTCAAAGGCGAACTTGAGTGATTCGTCCCGGGACTGTTCCAGGGGGAAGTCATCGCGTTCCGAGAGGATTCGCCCCTCGGATCCGCTCGCTTCCCCTGAAACAGCGTCTCCTGCCTGCACGAGCACGCCGTCTCCCTGTGCCTCTGGGGCCCAAGCGACACCCGCACAAAAGCACCCCAATAATTCCGCGAAGGCCGACCAATTGGTTCCCAAGATTAGCGGGTGTCGGAGGTGTGGATTAACCGCTACCTCATCTCTATGCTTTTCTCCCCTAAATTGAATAATGACGGGGATTAAAGGATATCTCACCACATCCCCGTGTACGCACCGTACCCGAACCATGCGGCTATTATCCAATGCCCCAGGTCGAACCAGGCTTTGATGGATGGAGGTCTGGTTACAACCGGAATCAACCAGAGCCGGGTATGTACCCCCCTTATACTCACAGGAATTTGGTACCATCCATTCTGACCGGGGACAGCCTGCAGCGTGTCGGGAACCCGGATCATCGTCCCGATCTCCATCACTGGGCACCGATCGACAAAATGGTCCGGGTCTCCGCATTGCCAACAGGCCGGCCCAGGCGTCTCCGCCATCCGGGTGGCGGGAAGTGGAGCACGGGAAGGGTGCGGAGAGAGGGTGGACCCATTGCCGTCCTGGAATCCCTGCGGCGGAGCGCGGTACCCGGTCGTGTAGTCCCCGGGCTGTGGGAACCGTCGTCGAGGCGGCACTCATGGCAGACCGGGTGGATGGGACCTGGGTGCAGGGACAGGATGAGGAGAGAGAGAGAGAGAGAGAGAGAGAGAAGAGGGGGAGAGAGAAACAGCCGGGAGGGGTTCGCCAACCCCGGGGCACACCACCATCTGGTCTTCCGCCAGGTGGATGGCTGAGTCCAGCGACGTCGGGCGGTGGCACTGGACCCACTCGGCCGTACTCTTGGGAAGCCGAGCGATGAACTGCTCCAGCACCACGCGGTCGATGATGTCCTCGACGTTGCCTTTCCCAGCCAGCAGCCATTTGCGGCAGGAGTCCCGGCCGACCCTCTGGAGGATGGCCCTCTTCAAGTCGTTGAAGACCAGGAGGTTCTGGACGGGCAGCGGCCGGGCCACCAGTTGCGCTTCCTCCGACAGCAACGGCAGGAGTCGCCATGCCCAATCCTCCGGGGGCCAGTCGCTAGTCTCCGCCGTCTTCTCGAAGAGGTCGAGGAACGCCTCCGGGTCCTCCTCTGGCCCCATCTTCGACAGCGGTAGGAACGCGGCGGTTGTCGCTGGTGCGGATGCCTCTGCCCGAACCCCCTGGTCCACCCAGCTCCGGAAGCTCTCGTGGTCCTCTTGCTGGGCCTGGAAGATAGTCTGGAAGTGGAGCTCGTGGTCACTCCGAAGGTCCAGCAGCACCTGGTGTTGTTCGCGGTGGAGGACCGCGAGAGATGCGATGATGTCCGCAAACGGCGTGCCCGATGTTGCCTGCATGATGGCGGTGGCCCTCCTACTTCCTTCCCGGGTTTCGGCACCAGTGTAGCGGGTTCGCTATGATAAGGAAGGAAGAGGACGAGGTTGGCGGGACTGACACAAGCTTTATTGCTTTGCCACACGAGAAATCAAAAGTCAATTCATACAACATATAAATCCACGGCTTTTCCTTCAGCCCGGTTCGAGAAGATAATAA
>NW_026634141.1:156391-173708 GCF_024868665.1 Triplophysa rosa
TGATCCGTGAGGATCTCCCTGGGGATCCCCACGCGGGAGATGACGCGAAACAGTGCCTCCGCCACACTCTTAGCGGAAATGCTGTGGAGCAGCACTGCCTCGGGATATCGGGTTGCATAATCCATCAAGACTAATGCAAATCGATGTCCTCTCGCTGACCACTCTAATGGCCCGATGAGGTCTATACCAATTCTATCGAAGGGGACCTGCATGAGCGGTAATGGGCGCAATGGCGCTTTTGGGGAGGCCGGAGGGTTTACCAGCTGACATTCACGGCACGAGGCGCAACACCTGCGTACGTTCTTGTGAATGCCTGGCCAAAAGAATCGGGCCATGAGGCGATTTAGTGTCGTGTTTTGTCCTAAATGTCCCGCCATGGGATTACAATGTGGCACTAGTAAATGGGTTGTATCTTCCTTTGTTTGAGCGTCTTGGGTCACTCGATACAACCGGTCTTTTATGATTGCAAAATACGGGTAGGAGCGCGGTCGGGCAGGTTGGAGAGGTTGACCGTCCAGATAGCGGACCTGTTCAAAGGCGAACTTGAGAGATTCGCCCCGGGATTGTTCCAGGGGAAAGTCATCGCGTTCCGAGAGGATTCGCCCCTCGGATCCGCTCGCTTCCCCTGAAACAGCCTCTCCTGCCTGCACGAGCACTCCGCCTCCCGGTGCCTCTTGACCCCAAGCGACACCCGCGCATAAGCACCCCAATAATTCCGCGAATGCAGGCCAATTAGTTCCTAAGATTAGTGGGTGTCGGAGATGTGGGTTAACCGCTACCTCAACTCTATGCTTTTCTCCCCAGAATTGAATCATGACGGGGATTACAGGATATCTCACCACATCCCCGTGTACTCACCGTACCCGAACCATGCGGCTATTATCCAATGCCCCGGGCCGAACCAGGCTTTGATGGATGGAGGTCTGGTTACAACCGGAATTCACCAGAGCCGGGTATATACCCCTCTTATACTCACAGGAATTTGGTACCATCCATTTTGACCGAGGGCAGCCTGCGGCATGTCGGGAACCCGGATCATTGTCCCGTCCTCCATCACTGGGCACCGATCGACAAAATGATCCGGGTCTCCACATCGCCAACAGGCCTGCCCAGGCGTCTCCGCCATCCGGGTGGCGGGAAGTGGAGCACGGGAAGGGCGCGGAGAGAGGGTGGACCCATTGCCGTCCTGAAATCCCTGGGGCGGAGCGCGGGACCCGATTGTGTAGTCCCCGGGCTGTGGGAACCGTCGTCGAGGCGGCACTCGTGGCGGACCGGGTGGACGGGACCTGGGTGCAGGGACAGGACAAGGAGAGAGAGATAGAGAAGAGGGGGAGAGAGGAACAGCCTCCAGAGAGGAGAGAGAGACAGCCGGGAGGGGTTCACCAACCCCGGGGCACACCACCATCTGGTCTTCCGCCAGGTGGATGGCTGAGTCCAGCGACGTCTGGCGGTGGCACTGGACCCACTCGGCCATTTTCTTCGGAAGCCGAGCGATAAACTGCTCCAGCACGACGCGGTCGATGATGTTCTTGATGTCGCCTTTCCCAGCCAGCAGCCATTTGCGGCAGGAGTCCCGGAGCTGGTGGTCCATCACGAAGGGCCGGCCGCTTTCGCCCAGGGCTACGGCCGACCCTCTGCAGGATGGCCCTCTTCAGGTCGTTGAAGACCAGGAGGTTCTGGACGGGCAGTGGACGAGCCGCCAGTTGCGCTTCCCCCGACAGCAATGGCAGGAGTCGCCTCGCCCAATCCTCCGGGGGCCAGCCGCTAGTCTCTGCCGTCTTCTTGAAGAGGACGAGGAATGCCTCCGGGTCATCCTCTGGCCCCATCTTCGACAGCGGTAAGAACGCGGCGGTCGTCACGGGAGCGGACGCCTCTGCCCGAATCCCCTGGTCCACCCAGCTCCGGAAGCTCTCGCGGTCCTCTCGCTGGGCCTGGAGGATAGTCTGGAAGCGGAGGTCGTGGTCACTCCGAAGGTCCAGCAGCCTGGTGTTGTTCGCGGTGGAGGACCGCGAGAGATGCGATGATGTCCGCAAACGGCGTGCCCGATGTTGCCTGCATGACGGCGGTGGCCCTCCTACTTCCTTCCCGGGTTTCGGGCACCAGTGTAGCGGGTTCGCTATATTAAGGAAGGAAGAGGACGAGGTTGGTGGGACTGACACAAGCTTTTATTGCTTTGCCACACGAGAAAACAAAAAGTCCATTCATACAACACATAAATCCACAGCTTTTCCTTCAGCCTGGCTTGAGACGATAATAATCCAGCAAAGTCCTTCGTTCTTTCCTGCGAGGTTCCGTGACCGTGGCAGCCCGTGTGCAGTCCTTCTGTCTCTCCCCGTTGAGCGTCTCCTGGGTCTTTATATATTGTCTCCCCGCGCCCTTACTGGAATGAGACACAGGTGTTGGTTGTTTGTATTTACTCCACTCACTTACCGCTCGTCTCCCGACTCTCTCTCCTGCCGCAGACCTCGCTAAACCATGCCCCCCTCGCCACAGCGTTATATAAATAAAGTTGATTTGAGTTGAGGGGATGTATCAGAGCTGCAATTAGCAATATGGCCCAATCACTGCTTCTATGACAGTGCACAGCCACAAGAAAAAAATGTACATGAAAAACAGAACTCTTGAACAGAACAGATGAGAAGAACTCAAAATGAAGGCTATCTTTATAAACGTAACACACTTTACTCACAAGATTTGAAGCCACAACCTCAAAGTGGTGGGAGCTTTGAGCTCGTAGCCGGGGCGGGGTCTCAAGATAACGTGAGAATCCCGGCCCCGAGTTCTAGGACACGAAGGGTGCTTGCAGATCCCCTACCCTCTTGGAGGTGAGCGCAATCAGGAAAACCGTCTTTATCAAGACTGAGAAAGAGCGGCAACACCGACAGGCTCGAAGGGGGCGGGGCCTCTTAAGTTGTGCCACCTAGGTCGCAAGAGGGTACGGAGCTAGGAAAGGTGGTCACCCTCTCGCGCCCCTTAGGAAACTAATGACCAGGCCGTGCTGTCCCAGAGGCTACCCAGCACTTGGGTCATGATGAGCGTCCGTAGCGGCTACATACATTCCCAGTGTGGAGGGGTAGAGGTTACTCCCCATTCTCTCTTGGGGAAGGGACAGCTCGTAGCCGATCGAGCAACTCCGCGGGTCTTCCCGAGAAGAGCACCAGGACGAGAAGAGGCGCCACTTATGGGCGTATAGCCGCCCAGTGGCCGAGGCCCTAGCCTGAGTGACGTCCCAACCATACTGGAGGTGGGTCGCTCAGGATCTCCTCGTCCCGTTCAGACATGGAGACCAGGTTCTGCCTGGGATGCCGTAACGTGCCCCATCCCCTGGGAAGCAGTTCGCCAGGGAGAGCGGCCAGGGGGAGTTGTTGTCAGAGCCTCAGCTCCGAGAACCAAGTCCTGGTTAGGCCAAAGGGACGTAACTAGTACCACTTGATGCTCCTCTTCCCTGGCCTTGCACAGGACCTGTGCAATGAGGCTCACTGGGGGGAAAGTGTACTTCTGCTTGTCCCGCGGCCAGCTGTGCGCAAGGGCATCCGTGCCAAGGGTTGCCTCGGACAGGGAGTATCAAAGTGGACAATGGGTGGAGTCCGGGGAGGCAACAGGACCACCTGTGCCTGGCCAAACTGCTCCAAAATGAGCCGGCTGCGTGGGGATGGACTCGCCACTCTCCGCGAGCCTTTGACTGACGAGAGAGCGCATCGGCTGTCTGGTTCAGGATGCCTGGGATGTGTGTGGCCCGCAGGGAACTGATCACCTGCTGACTCCAGAGGAGGAGGCGCCGGGCGAGTCATGTTAGCTGCCGTGAGCGAATGGCACCAATGATATACGCCACAGCAGCTGTGCTGTCCGACCGGACCAGCACGTGCTTGCCCTGCACGAGAGGTAGTAGCCTCCTCAATGCAAGTAGCACAACCAACAACTCTAGGCAGTTGAAATGCCAACGCAGGCGGGGGCCTGTCCACCGCCCTGACACTGCATGCCCGTTGCACACGGCACCCCAACCCTACATTGAGGTATCCCTAAGGGGACCCCTGTCCACAAGAAGGTCATGGAGACCATGGAGGGTGTGTCGGCAGAAAAGCGTGATGCCCATACGCCTGCTGCCGGTGTTCCACGCTCTCCAAGGAACTTGACTCTGTAGCTAGTGTTGGAGCGGTCATATGTGCATCGACTCGGGGGGGACCACCCCCGCCGAGGATGTCATGTATCCCAGGAGCCTCTGAAATTGTTTCTGGGGGACCGCTGACTGCCTGAGAGCTTCAGGCAGTTCAACACTGATCGGGCGCACTCTGTAGTCAGTCGCACTGCCTCTGGGAGGCCGCGGGCTTCCTCGTCGCGGGTCTCGCGCCCCCCGCGGGGGGTGAGCGGGGCCGCTCATGAGGACAGAGTCGAGTTCCATACCGAGAAAGAGGAGGCTCTGCCCCGGGGAGAGCTTGCTCTTCTCAGTTGACCTGTAGCCCCACTGATCTAGGTGCCGGAGCACCAGGTCCCTGTGTGTACACAACAGATTTCAAGAGTGCTCCAAGCTGAGCCAGTCGTCGAGATAGTTTAGTACCCGCACACCTCCTTCCCTTCCCTAATCGACCTTCTAAAAGACTCGTGGAGACTGGGACAGACCGAACGGGAGGACCCTGTACTGATATGCCTGTCCCTCGAACGCAAACCGTAGGAATGGCCGATGTCGAGGGAGGATCGAGACATGAATTACGCGTCCTTCAGGTCGGTTGCCATGAACCAGTCCTGACACCTGACGGACGTCAGGATGCGCTTCTGCGTGATCAATCCGAAAGGCAGCTATTGTGTAGGTGCCTGTTCAGAACACACAGACCCACGATAGTGCGCAACCCCCCGCCTTTCTTAGGGATAATGAAGTACAGGCTGTAAAACCCGTTGAACATCTCGGCTGGTGAGAAGGGCTCGATCACTCCCTTCGCCAGAAGGGTGGCTACTTCGGCCCGAAGTACGGGAACATCCTAGCCTCTGACTGAAGTATATCGGATGCCCTGAAACTTGGCGGGCGTGAGGCGACTGGATTGCGTAGCCGATACAAATCGTCTTCCCTAGCCAGCCTGACAGTCTGGGAAGCCGGACAGGCTCCCAGAAATGAGACAGGGGGACTAAAGGTACGATCTTTTTCATCGTCCCCCCTGGGGGTGGTTCGATGGCTAGCAGTACTGATTCATTGCCTGCTGTTTTTCCTGCCTGGCGACTGCGCAGCTCAACGCACTGTCTGACTGAGAATGCTGAGGGCTGGTGTTTATACTCGACATTGCGCTTCGCCATGACGCAATGTCGAGTTTGCCGTTCACCATCGTGCAGAGGGTGGGAGCGGCTGTGATAACCCAGAGAGAGAGGAAACTCTCTTTTGAGAGTAAGTGGGTGCTAGCCCCTCGGAGGGGGCCAGCAGATGGAGAGACGGGGCGGGATCCGTCCCTATCCGACTTCCCAGCGATGTGGTTGGGGTCGGGCCCAATGGTAGCCTAGATTCCCCTGAGGTCTTCACATGAGGGCCGCTTCGCTGTCTCCTCCAGGGGGTCCGCCTGAGTGGGGGGCGCCAGAGCTGGAGGGCATCGAAGAGGACCAGGGCTGCTGGGAAGCAGACAGTGCACGGGATTCGACGGCCGTGGCGGCCGAGTCGCGGCACGGAGGACTGCTTCTTTACTGTCGAGAACCCTGCGGGGGAGGCCGCGTGCGGGTCTCGCGCCCCCGACGGGCAGGGGGTGAGCAGGGCCGCTGCGGCTCGACAGTAACACCAACCAGCCCCCCCTTGCGAGACGGGTGCGTCGAGAATGCGGACCTTCTTGGCGTTACTCATCTGCGCAAGGATCGGCCAGAGGAGTTTCTCATGGACCACAAGTGTGGACATCGTCCGACCCAGGGCCCGCGTGGTCACCTTGGTCGCCCGTAGAGCGAGGTCGGTGGCGGCGTGGAGTTCCTGCATAAGCGCTGAGTCGGTCTTACCCTCGTGGAGCTCTCTCAACGCCCTGGCCTGGCAGGAGCCATAGCGTGGAGAGAGGAGGCAGCTTGGTCCGCCGCAATGTAAGCTCTCGACACCATAGATGCCGAGACCCCACATGCTTTGGACAGGAGTCTAGGTCGAGCCCCACCCCAGGTGGCCGCCGCCTATGGGCAGGAGTGCACCGCGGCGGCATACTCCACCTGTGGGACATCGACGTATCCTCTAGCTGTCCCAACCTCGAGGGAAGAGAGGGTGACAGAACTTTGTTTGACGTGAAACGTGCCAGAAAGGGGGCGTTTCCAGGTCTTACTAAGTTCCTCATGCACTTCTGGTAAACATGGCACTGAGGGCGGGCACGGCTTGGAGCCACGCGCAAACCTAAGGCGCCATGTAGCCTGCCGCGAGCGCTGGGAGAGGCAGTGCGGGCACATTTCGACATCTGCTTCTTCCTGGGCTCCAACCCCCCGTGGGAGGGAGCCCGAGGAATCGTCGGAGTCGGATGGCAATACGTCACCCCCCGATGCTGCAAGAGACATCTCATCATCACGCATCGTGTCCGAATACGTGATTGAGGAATAAGACAGTGGACCGTCTCCTGGGGAATGGCCAGACGAGCGAGACGAGGTGCGAACGGTCCGTGAGCCAGTGGCTGGCGGATTATCGCTCACAGTAATCCTCATATCACCTTCGCTGCTTGCCGTAGCAGATGGCAGGGCCGTAGTCCTGCCGCCACGGAACAGGGAGCAAACGAGGTGGTGGCTGAGTCCCGTGGGAACACAGCCACCCGTGACGCAACGTCTGAATCGTCACCTCCGCAGTGCGGGCAGGACATATCCACAATGTCTGCCCCAGCGTACTGGAAGCAGGCATCGTGTCAAATTTGTCCATTCCTTGGCTTTCCTTTCCTTCATTTTATTTTATTTTATTACAGCATACATATTGTATAGTATGCAAAACAAATATAACTAGTACCAGGACAATGTTTGTATATTTAAGAGATTTGTGAGATCCCATCTGTAGTTTTTCTTATGTTATGGTATGGCAATAACAAGGTTTCATGAAATCTTTATTAGCGGGCAAATTTGTTTGTAACCAGATATGTTTTTAGGCTTAAGGTAACACTGCCATTGCTTTACAGAATGGCAGTGTAACAAAAACCTAAGGTTGAATTACAGAACCGTTATGCATTGCTGTGTTTAGATATGACATGCCAATTGTTTATCTTGATTCCAGTTGCAAATACTTTCGTGGCATGTATTTGTGTCTGTGTTGTCAACATGGCAGCATTATGGGCTTTGAGTACTCTATATTGTAAAAAAAAACTACAAAACTGTACTGTTTACTGTAGCTGGGGTGGTGCCCTTAAAGGGATAGTTCACCCAAAAATAAAAATTGTGTCATGAATTACTCACTCTCTAGTTTGAATTTATGCATTTCTTTGTTTGGTTGAAAAGACAAAAAATTACATATCGAAGAATGTTAATTTGTGGGGCATAACATAGTAGAAAAGAAAAGTAGTAAAAAGCATTAAATGGCACTCAAAGGTGCTCCAGAACTTTTTGCTTTCCGAAATTCCTCAACATACAGTATCTTCTTTTGTGTTATGCCTCAGAACAGTCAGTTGCTAACATCCTCCCAAGTATCTTTCTTTGTGTTCAACAGAAAAAAAGAAATTTATACAGGTTTGAAACAACTTGAGGGTGAGTAAGTTGGGTGAACTATCCCTTTAAATGTTGCTCTTTGTACCTTTACAAGTACTTTACAGGTGGGAGGCAGTCGTGGCCTAATGGTTAGAGAGTCGGACTCGTGACCAGAAGGTTGCCGGTTCGATCAGGGCCGGCGGGTAACGACTGAGGTGCCCTTGAGCAAGGCACCTTACCCCTACTTGCTCCCCGGCGCTGCAGTGATAGCTGCCCACTGCTCCGGGTGTACGTGTGTTCAACACTTGCTGTGCGTGTGTTCACTACTCTCTGGATGGGTTAAAAGCAGAGGTCACATTTCGGGTATGGGTCACCATATCTGACTAATAGGTCACTTTCACTCACTTCACTCACTCACTTTATACAAAACATAAAATGTATTACCTTTTTGGGTACATTATTGGACCCTAAGGTCTATTGTGTACCTTTAAAGGTACAGTTAAAGGTTAGGGAAACAAAATGATTGCCTATAGTTTCCATTCACCCCAGCATGGCAATAACAGTAACATGAACTTCTGATGCACCAGCTGAGCCCTCACCATTGGCAGCCAGTGCATTCTGTGGGCAGCGGGTGCATGTGAATCAGACTTGCCAGTATTAAGTGGATGCCATGATGATTAAGCATTCTCCATTCCCAAGCAATACATGATAGCTAGCGTGATGGCCTTACTGCCAGTCCATGTGTGGACGTCCATCACCTCAAATAGATCACGCTCCGCTCTGCCACCACCCTGACTTCCCCCTGAGAGGTAAAGACTCTCCAGTTGTAAAATGCTCCAGTTGTCCTATTATAGCCTTGACTGCTCAGTTGGAATAAGAGGTTGAGTGGACATGAGAGCATTTTGGAAACAGTGAGACTGCGTTGCTAAGGATAGGGACGTGTCTGATCTCTCCTTGTGACCTTCCTACTTTTGAGGTGGCCATGTAGTGGACGGTGAAAGGTAAATGCAGTCCAGTTCCACCCAGTGTTCTGACTGCTGACACAGGCAGAGAGTCTTATACCTAAAAATATTTTTAGGGAGGGACTTCCCCATATGATCACATGGCCTGAGGTACAGAAATAACATACAGGAAAAACACATGGTGTTTTGTGGACAGAGCGTAATCTACTGTATGCATGTGCTGAAGTAATGCATCTGTATGCAATGTATATACTGTACATACAGTAACAATCTGTGTTTTGTTTACACAACAATGACCTATGGGTGCCTGAAAACGCAAACCTTTGAAAATGGGTTTCAAAGTGCAAGTTTTTAAAAATGATATTGTCATTGCTTCTGTGTACAAAAATGTAAATTTGTGAAAATGGTGACTGTAACAAAGTTCAATGTAGGGAAGGAAGGAGGCGGGAACCGGCGAACATTTAAACAATAAACTTTAATGAAAAATAAACAAACAATAATCCAAGAATAAAAGACCGGCAGCCACCTCACGGTCGACTGCCGGCCACACAAACATAAACATAAACAAACTTAACAGTTTCCGGGCCCGGGTCCTCTCTCGTCGGCAGTCCCGTCGCTCGTCCTCTTATGCTCCCTAGCTCCCCGTGAGGCATGCGGGACCGGTGCGCGTACAGCTGATACTCATTATCACTCACGCCACCGGCCCCGCCTTCCTGCCCCACGGCTCTCGTCCCGCCTTCCTCGCTACAGTGACATAATGCATATTCATATTACAGGTTCAGTCTATAGGCATGCAGGTTTAGGCTTTAGATAACCAAAATAACAATGGCTGACTGAGGACACTTGACTTTTGAATTTTTTGCACTGCTTATAGCTTTAGTTTAGAAATATCTAAATAAAATGTCTGTATTAGTTTGCACAAACATACAAAAATGACAGTATTCTGTTTTAAATATTACCATTAATGCACTTCTGAATAGCTGAAAAGCATAGTGCACATTATCATAAATATTTCAAGTATTAACCTACACGTTTTGTCTTCTTGAAAGTAATCTCCAAAGTCTGGCCTGGTACAGTGTTGAAACAGGTTTTATTTTGACATGTGACAGATAAGCTGATATATAATAGGTGTCACAAGAAGAAAGGCAGGGTATTACTGTATGTAATACAGTTGCTTCAAATAGAGTGACTTAAATAACTCAAGGTTCAGTTTAGGTTTTCGAAGAACATGGCCAATGAATACAAATTTAATTTACAAATTCACCAGAACTTGCACTCAAGGTACGCATTTCATGAGTTTGTACTGAACCGAGACCACACACTATCATTAAAGCTACAGGAAAACCCAAATTACAGTACATAATGAAGAAGGAAATAAACAAGCCTACTTAGGTTAAAACCACAAACAACACAAGATATTCAAAACCATATTTAAAGCTGCAATGGTTTATCATTCATTTCCAAAAAGGATTTTAAAATCTGATTCCAATCTAAACATTGTTGAGCTTTGGTGAGATACTTCCATCACTTCAATCGATAACTTCCTGTTTTATAGCCACTGTCTCTGTTCGTAAAAAAGTTTTGAAGAGCCTAAACAAATCTGCTTTCCTCATTTAGCTTGACCAACTGCAGGCACAGACGTACTAGAAAGAGAATCTGCTTAACAACTGTGACAGCGTGAGTGATAAGCTGGTCAAATCAGATTCCATTTACCACTCATTCTGCGCTTTAGGTTTGGTGACACTCCTCTGGGGTGATGCAAGATGTTATATTTGCCTCCCCTGTTTGCGAGAGGCAAGCGACTTGTCTTCTCCCCCCAACTACCATACTGCATTGTCCCATGTATCCAAAGAAGTAAAGTGGTCACATGAAACGTTATTGCAGTCTCTTTAGGTTCTGAGAGGTATAGAGAGCCGTGGTGTTCATGCTTCCAGTACCAAAATAGCTGATGACCATTTCTATTTCATCTGTCGCCCACTTGACACCAAAGAGTTGTGTGGCTAACTCCTTCCTGTGTGACAACTCTAGCCTTACCGGCAGCTATTTTGTTGGTGTTGTTCAGTTTTGTACGCGCTCATATGAACATGGATTTGTACCATGAACTTTTGTCTTTTTTTAACAAAAGGACTGGGTCATAGTGTTTTTATTCGGACATCTTCAAAAAGTGACTTGTGGGAAATGTACTGCAATATACAGGATTTATTAAACTTTTGATTAATGGATTTGTCTCGGGATTCAATACAGAACTTTAAGAAAGGTAAGGAATATAAAATAATTATGCTTCATATTAAATCGTTCAACAAATGCGCTTAATATTATGACAGAAGCTGTGTTTGTAATTTCCATACTGTAATGTAAACAACATTTTCCTTTAAATAGTAATGCTAAAAGCCAGAGTTTCTATTTCGTTGAGGTTAGTCAGGGCGTTATCGCCATACTATGTCATAAATAAAATAACAGATGTGTTTGAAATTTACCCCAACTGCAAGTTGATATGGAATAATGAGCAGTGGAAACATGTTGTGCTATCCAAACATTCTTGGTCACTTACTGTATGCTCATAAATATATCTATGTAGAGATTGGTCCTTGCTCAGCATTTTAAATATTTTAAATTAACATGATATTTCAGAATGTAAACAAAAATGTCTAATATTGCCACAAATTCCTATTTTGTTAGTTATTAGCTGTGATGGGTGCTGGTTAATGGATACGTGTCAGATGATAAATATGGGGCAATGAGTTATTCCTGACCCACCCACATATCAAAAAAGCTGCAATGTAAAAAATCACGAATGATAATTGTGTTCTCTAAATAATTATTGCGGTCAATTTTGAATAGCTTTATTACCACTATAAACATAGTGGAATTGTTTTGTATCTCTTGTACACAGGTTTTTAAAGCCTATTGTTTTTTTTTTAAAATGAAAGACTTGTTTAACACAACATTGTATAATCATCTATATATTCTAAATATGCTTTTGTTTGCTAAGGGTTATGTGAAAGGGCAGACAGACATCTGTCTTCTAAAAATAATGTGTTTGGCCTGGTGTATGTGTATCTCTTTTTACTGTACATAGTCACATGCAGACATACTGTACCTCCCACATTCAAGGTCAAAATATATAATACTGTGACGAGGGAGGTGTGACGAGAGCCGTGGGAGGAGGAAGCGAGGCCGGGATGCGATTGATAATGAGTGTCAGCTGGGCGCCACCGGCCTCGTATCTCTCACGGAGGACATCGGAAGCATAAAAGGATGAACGGCAGGAGAATACGGCGAGAGAGGACCGGGCCCGGACATTAGTTAAGTTTTGTTTATGTTCGTGTGGCCGGCAGGCGTCCGTGAGGGGCTGCCAGCCTTTTTACTGCTGGATTTATTGTTTATTTATTTTGATTTAAGTCTTTTGATTGTTCGCCGGTTCCTGCCTCCTTCCTTCCGTTTTATTGAGCTTTATTACAGTGGTGCCGAAACCCGGGAGGAAGGAGGGACATGCTGTTAAAGAGTCCTCGCCGTATTCTCCTGCCGTTCGTGCTTTTATGCTTCCGATCTCCTCCGTGAGAGATACGAGGCTGGTGGCGCCCAGCTGACACTCATTATCAATCGCGTCCCGGCCTCGCTTCCTCCTCCCATAGCTCTCGTCACGCCTCCCTTTTCACAAATACATATATATATATATACATTTTGTTTACTTTGATTTATTCTCATTAATGTAATGTATTACCCTAAAAATGTTGGTTGGCTCTGCAATAGTATCAAAATATTGCTCTATATCTTCAACCAGGCCGATACAGCAACATTGGCTCAACCAACACAGTAAACTTAGGTAGTTTCATCTGCTTGCCTGAATAATATCTCACAATTGTTATATTTGCAATATTTGTTGATGCTAATGAAATGACTGTATATTGTTTATTTGATGATGTTGGTCAAAACTGACACACTATCTTTTTTCTTTTTTTTTTAAAGAATTTCCCAATGTGATGTGTCACCTTGTTATGCGATGACAATGCCAGGTAATTCCGCATCAGACCGAAGGAACTAGGCATAGACATTCATTATGAGCAACCAGGATAAGCTCCGTACAGGCCATAGAACAAGCATGCTGCACCTCCGCTATCTTGCTAGTTTTATGGATGAAATAGACAGGGAGGTAGTGAGCCTGACGGATCGAGCTTTCAAGAGTCTGTGCATTGGAGATGAAGCAATCTACAATGACTCAGAGTTCTCCCCTTCCCCAGTCAGCTGTCACAAGCCACGAGTGGAGGAAGTCTCAAAAAAGACCCAAGAGAGCTCATGTTCTGCTATCAATAAAATTCATTCTTACCTGCTAAATGGAGAAAATGATGCACTGGGGAGACCAAAAAAGACCTCATCCAAAGACACATCACATTTTGCTGTGTTTTCTGCCAAGAAGAATAGTGAATGCACTAAGATGACAAATGGTGAATCATGGGACAAATCTGCTCTTCTCAGTATCAAGAGGGAGCTCTCAGAGTTTTCCTCAGATTTTCACAGTATAACGGTGGAACAGGTTTCCTCAACCAATAATAATCTTAATTCAGATGAGAAAGGATGTGCCAAGAAATCAAGCAAGGATGCATCAATTCCCTCAGGAAAATCTTCTAAGTATAAACATAAAAACAACATACTGAAAAAACTGAATTCCAAAACCTTTTTCCTTCATAGTGAATTCAGCCCATTCCTGTCATGGAGAGATTTAAATACATTTCCCATGGGGCAGGATTACATTTCAGAGAGTATGCTGAGCAACAGACAATCCGAATGGTATGACTCACCTCTTTACAAGAAACATGAACGCTATAAATTACATGTTACCCCGTCAGAGTACAAAGAAGTTGAGCAGTGCCCAAAACAAATAGAGACTCATCAGGTTAAAGTGCAACCTGAGTCTGTACAATCCACATCACCCAGTACACCACCAAAACCAAAGAAAGAGACAGAGTGCGGTCAACATGATATTGTCTCTAAGGCTCCTCTGCTTACCACCGAACCGAGATGTAATTCAGAAAAGGTGGAATCTTGTGTCCCCTGGCGAAAAAACAAAACCAGGGCAAAAAGTGCCATTCCTTTGGGACCCTCTCTAATTACCTTACCAGTCTGCGAGAGGGCAAAAGCAGGAGAGGAAGGTGCCCAGTCAGCTGAAAAAGAGGTAAAGACAATAGAGGACCAGACCTCCTCTAGTTCAACTCCATTCAGCATTTCACAGTTGTTGACACCAGTGATACTCTCGAGACATGGCACAGGAACCTCAGAGATATTGCAAGCTGTGCTCACACCTACTGCTCTGGATGTCCCACCGCTTCCAGAGAGAGAGATGCATCCATCACCGGAGATTAAGCGAGAGGGGTACAAATCTATGGCATCAAGTTTGTTATTTAATCTCAAGGACAATCGAAAACGAGTTAAGGCCATGTATAGCCCACCCAAGATTAAAGGTTTAGATGTGACAGGTCAAAACAAAGAGTTGCCTTTGCCTGAAGTACCCAGTTCGAAAGATGAGCTTGAAATTCCAGAGGTTTTAAAAGCTACAACTATTTCACCTGCTCATCAAAAAAACATAATCTATCCAATGAGTCCCCTCTTAGAATCTGCAGACACCCAGAATTGTTCTCCTCATGGATATGCTAATGGTGGTGTGCCAGACGACTATTTGGCATTAAGTCTGCTTCAGTCGGGTGGGTCAGCAAACAGACCTGTAAAATCAAACAGGAGTCCTTTAGCAGTCAGGGTGGCATACCCCTCATTACAGCTGTATCGAAAGGCTAGTGTTGATGAGAGTCATTTCAAAGCACATTGTCAAACTGTGGTAAATAGCAGCTCACAGGTTTTCACAGATAAAGCCATCAATTCTGAGCACATCAAAGATCGTGACACACACAGCAATCCAAATAAATTAGTTCAAGGTGTTAATGAAGAGCAGCAGGACAAAACACCCATTGCTAGTTTAAATACAGAAAGGGCTTACGAAAACAAGTCTGGAAAAAGCCCATACGCAAATTCAACAAAATCTGATGAACAAACTATTAGTGAAGGTTTGCATCAAAATAAGGACAAGTTAGAAACTAGCAGAACAGTTAGCATGCAGAAAAGCCCTGTCAAAGAGAAAGAATCCAATAGAAAGGAAGACAGAGCAAAACACTTATTTTCGGCAAGACAGAACAACTTCATTAAAAGTCAAAGAATTATAAGCAAAGATGATGATGATAATGACAATGATTTTGATAATAGTTCAAATGCAGACAAAGTGCTGTTGGCTATAAAGGATAAAAAGTGTATTGATGAATTGTCCAGGCATTCCAAAAAGGCAAAAACCAAAGAGCTAGAACGGGGTCAATGTAACACATGCTTTCATCAAGATAAAATATTGATTGGCGCACCAATATTAAAAGAAAGTGCTAATGTAAAAGAAGAGACTACTAATGAAAAACAGAGCAGTTTCATATCAATAAGCAATTCAGAAACTCAAAGAGAACAAGTAAAAAATGAGTCTATGTCTAAGAAAGGAAACACTTATGCAAAAAGAGCATTATTTGTGTCAATGAAACAGGTGGCGAATAAGACATCTATAACATGCAAGAAAGACAACACTGTCATAGATAAATATGACTTGGCTAAAATGGCTTTAGAGGAAGTAATTGCTGATAGAGAGCAAAGAAAATTGAAAAGTAAAGTTGTTTCAAATGAAAAAAGTTTAGTCATAGATAGAAATAGAGTTGGTTGTGAGTTATCTACTAATGGAGAGGACCAACAGACAAGTATGTTCAGGAGTAAAAGGGGGAGAAACACAAAAGATGGAAAAGGTCAGAATAATGCATCTGCATTTAAAACAAACAAGCAGGCTGTTCAAATGATCTCAGAGGATGTGGTAACCAAATATAATGATAGTCAAGAAAGTAACAGATATAAAGTCAAGGGTAATAAAATTAGACTCCAGGAAAAAGAGTTGGCTAAAAATATAGGTCATGCAAAGGTGGGAACCAATAGAGGTGATCATTTGGAAAGTAGAAATATTTATAGTTCTGGCCAATGTGAGGAAGAGTTGGGTAATAAGAATTATTTTTTTCCCCATACACCTGAGGTACCTCCAAGAAGAGGAAGAAGAAATTCTGAAGGTAATAGCAGAGTAGCTGAGAAGACAATGAGAAATAAAAAGTTAAAAAGGGAAGGTGACACATCAGTCAAGATTGAGGATATGGAAAGTAGGGAAGCCAGTAAAATTCATCAAAGTCAATCAAAGAATCGAGGCCCAGTGAAGGGAAATGTATCAGCTCTAAAAGAAATATATGACAAAGAAAGTGGAGTGCAATGCAAAGACGTTCAGACATACCAGTCTGCTGGAAGTACAAGTTCAGAACAATCTAAAGAAGAAAGGCCCAATGACCAGCCTCCAAAAGATAAAACAAACCATAAAACAATTATTCCAAAAGTCACAGTCAGTTCCACGGAAAGTGAGTCTTTCAACAAGGAGATGGATTCAAAGAATAAAAGAACATCTGAAAGCCTATCCAAAGCATCAGAAAAAAGGAAAGCAGAATATGATTCACAGAGAGAACACAATGACACACAAGACTTCCAAAAGACTACCATCAGTGATCTCACAAAGAATAGACAAGAAATGCAAGATTGCAAAGTAAATGGAACAGAGAAAATGGAAGAGGGTTCTGACAAATTAAAGGAGCCTGGATACAGTCATAACAAATCCAAAGGTCCATGCAAAAGCTACGTAAAAGGGTTTAAAAGTGGGCTTCTTGGACTTTCGAACGAAAAAGAAAGTCATAACTGTGGGTTAGAAAAAGTCATAACTGTGGGTGAACATGATGAAGACCTTACTAAAGTTGATTTGTTCTTTGAGGGTATCAATGCAAATCAAAGCAGAAAGGACAGTATTACAGTACATGACATTCTTGAACACTCTCCGTCCTTATCGTCATTAAACGGTAAACAAACACCTCACAGCAGTCTGCATTCAAATGAAAATGAACTTTCCTTATCGCATGAATCAGAACGGGGGTCACAGTTACATCTAGAGCTTTTGTCAAGCAATCCAGAGGTTCATAAAGCAGATGAGGAGGAGGATTTCCAAAAATCAAAAATGGATTCCTGTAATTGTGACAACCGTCAAAGTGAGTCAGATGTCTCTGACAGGGTAATGTCTCCACTCACTGATGTGGAGAAAAGAGGATGGGTACACTGCTTAATTGAGTCTGCTCGCAATCTAACACAAATATCACATAACATGTCCCGTACAGAGCTACCTGAGACAACGCAACCATTGTCTCAGAGGGAGAGCATAAATGAGCCTAAAAATGGTGACGAAGATCTGGAACGCTTCAAGAACCGTGTTCATTCTAAAGTTGTCCTGTCTTCTATACCGGACAAGAGCCCACAGACAAATCAACCAGCAGCGATGCATCTCTTGTCCCCTCTAGCCACTCAACTTCCATCAGTCAAGGAGGGAAAGTTGTCGGTTGGAAGTGGCTCTGTGTCTGAAGAGGAGGAACGACGTTCTGCTGTGAGCACTTTGTCTGAGGGCGTGGACAGCTTTGAAACAAATGCAGGGGATACAATGGAGGAGATTATCTCTTGCACTGCACTGACAGATGCAGAGGGATCCAAGGCACCCATTGAAAGATCTGGATCAGGCTGCAGCGGAAACAACAGTCACGGTCAGAACAAGCCACCTGTTGTTCCTCCGAAAACTGAGAAAGCTATGCGCCGTGCCATGAAGCTTA